>NC_090657.1:133421195-133563695 GCF_040937935.1 Hyperolius riggenbachi
AGGGAGCAACATTATGGCCAGCCTCAGAAGGCCTGCCTTGTCAGTGTCAACCCCAGCAGGCAACCTACCCTCAGTCAACGAGCTTTTCGCTCCAGGCACCACGATTGAACTCAGGGCTGTTAGCCGCAAGGAATTTGAGGAGCATGTTCTGGGTTTTGAGGAGGGGGGTTATGATGTTCAGGGGCAAACGCAGGATTTTTAAGGGGGGGGTTCCTGAAAGGTCCAGAAGCACGTATGTCCCGAGTGCTTCCGAATACAGGTGGCTCCATACTGCCCATGCACAAAAGTGCGCTGGCGTGTTACGGAGCTGCCTATCTTTGGAAGTACTCAAGGACACAAGTGTTTCTGAGGGCTTCTGGTAGCAGCAAATTTGAACGGGGTACAGCGCTGGAACAACTCCCCAAGAGAGGAACGGGAGATAGACTTAGTTTGGACAATTCAGTGGAATATGCTACATAGTTTCACATAGCGCAAGCGATACCCATATGATGCAGGGATATATGCATCTGCGGAAGATGTCGGCGCTACATAAATACTAAATAATAATATTTTGCCTTACCAGGATTGCACTTTTATTTAGCTTTCCTGTAAGACAAGAACACACAGTCAGCTCTAGGGGAAGAGGGAAACAAAGGTGAATGAAGGAGGCTGGTGCACTCCAAGAGTGCTTCTGAGCGTTTTTCAAATCAACAGTGATTTGAAAAGCGCTTAGCTAATGTTACCCTATGTGGATGTTCCCACAGCAGCGTTGTGATTTTTTCAAAATCGCAGGTATACTGCATGTAGCATGTTTTTGAGCAATTCATTCAAAAATCGCTCTGAAAGTCACTTCACAAAATCACACTCACAAATTGCTAGCGATTGCTATTGTCATTTTGGCGTTGCACTAGCCCAGAGAGAGGAGTGGAGAAATTGAGAATAGCCTGAGATGGAGCAGAGAACTTATCTGTATTGCAGTCCCACATCAGACAGGCTACTTCCCTGTAATCGGACTCCTGTCCCTGTCAGTCTCTCACACAAGTCAGAAAGAAGCCCTCCTGGAGTCTAGGGACTGTCAAAAACTTTTCAGCTTGTTAAACACCTTACCCACACATGCAGTCATTATAACAATGGGGAGAGACCAGACAGATGTTTGCCCACAGACCCTGAGTCCAGGCAAGCTCTGCATCATGCTGTGCATATTTACCAGCTTGCCTGCACTCTAATTTCATCATGTCTGACACTTCTGTGCTGTGGAGAGTCCAGGACTCCATAATCAACATTCTCTCACTGCAGGCTGCATCTTCTTGTGAGGGTTGTGAGGGAAGCTCGGCTGCCTCTCTCATTCTATTAGCTGGAGGGAGGCACCAGAAGTAAGAAGGGAGGGAGAATGAGGCTGTTTATATTATGCGGGCTTCCCTGGCTGAATACACAGCTCAGTGCAGGGGGGTGGTTCCAGACACCCGGAATAGCCCCCTGAGTTCGCCAGTGATGTTGATGATGGGATGAAGGACCGTGACTACCATCCACAGGATGGGGATGTCAGCTCTGACTCTGAGGATGCATCGGTGGGTTTGGCACGGAGGATCAGCATTGCAGACAGTGGATGTGGAATGCGGGACCCACCACATCCTTCTGACGCTACCACCAGCCGCACCACTCAACCCCCAACCGCCACTGGGAGAAAAGCCGCAGCATCCCATTCAGGCCGCAGGGGAATGCTCACCTCCCCAATCTGGCGGTTTTTCACTCTGCCCTCATTGGACAGCAAGTTTGCCATATGCAATGTGTGCAAACTACAGATGAGCAGAGGTTGTGACCCCTTCAAGTATGGCACCTCCAGCTTCATCACCCATCTGGCCAAAAAACATGTTGAGCATGAGGAGTTCAAGAGGCTGAAGCAAGCTGGCACTGGCTCTCACCACCACGGTGCCACAGGCCACTGCTGCTGATATCACCACCTATATTCAACCCAAAACACAATTGCGGTGTCATTTTTTGGAGGTATCTGGGCTGAAAACTGTCATGTCCCAGTTGTGCGAATCGCGGCAAACAAAAAGTTCCGGCCAGCGCTAAGGGCTGGATCGGAGGCGGCTGACGTCAGGACGTCGGCTGACGTCGATGACGTCACTCCGCTCGTCGCTATGGCGACGATATAAGCAAAACAAGGAAGGCCGCTCATTGCGGCCTTCCTTGTTTATTCTGGGCGCCGGAGGCGATCGGAAGATCGCCTCCGGAGCGCCCTCTAGTGGGCTTTCATGCAGCCAACTTTCAGTTGGCTGCATGAAATAGTTTTTTTTTTATTTAAAAAAAACCCTCCCGCAGCCACCCTGGCGATTTAATCAGAACGCCAGGGTGGTTAAAGAGCACTTCTGGTTTTTCTATCCTAGTACCCGAATAGGTCGGGTACCCGCGGGGTAATTTGGTTGGATATCCGAATCAGATCCGGGGTACCCGGATCCGGGCGGGTATTAAAAAGTACTACCCGAGCAACCCTGCTAATGTCCCCTTTCTACAACTACATATTTTTGCAACCTAGTTGTTTTCAAGCAGCTAGTGTTCCATCTTGCTGTGAATGTCTTGCGTGCAGAGGGTTAATTGTATATAACATGTTGACAACTGCACCTTATGTGAAGGATGGACCCCTGTATTAGAGGAAGGATGGATAAGTAGTTTGAGGCTCCCCTTTGACTCCAGGGCTTTCCCCTATACACCTCTGCTGCCAAGATTTACAATAGGATATAAATGACGAGACAACAGTATATGGGTGCAATTTGTGAAGAGGGGTAAAAATGTTAAGCAAGCTAAAACCAATTTGAAGGCAAACGGCATAGTAGAGCGATTACTGGTATGCCAAGAAAAAAAATGATGAGTGGTCTTTGCCTCTCTTCATATCCATGGTTCTGCTGCACATAAAAATATGGAAATTATGTCAGTAGGAGTTACACTGAAACTATCAACCCCAATATGTTTTACATGGACAGCAGTGGTGCTTTCACGAATGGTCGTGATCACGGGTACGCGTGATTCACGGCCATTTTTCTGCATCACGAAGGCTGTGATCCGCATGCCGTGATCCGCATGGATCACGACATAGCGTCGAATCTGATCACGGCATGCGTACAAAAATACGGGTCATGACCAGGCACGTGCAGAGGGGGGTGCTCTGGGTGCCCAGGCACCCCCCTTTTTAAAATCGGCAAAAGAGGCCCCTCTGATCGCGCAAAATAAGCCCCGCCCCACTGCGGAAAGCCCTGCCCACCCGCGAGAAGCTCCGCCTCCGCCTGGGGCACTTTCAGGTGAAGAGGCCTGGATAGGAATCCTAGTGTGGCATACTGACCTCACCCTCCACCTAGGACCCATACTGACCTCTACCTCCCCAAGCACCCATAGTGACTTCTCCCTCACCCACAGTGACCTCTCCCTCCACCTAGCACCCACAGTGACTTCTCCCTCCCCAGCACCCATAGTGACCTCTTCCTCCACCTAGCACCCACAGTGACCTCTCCCTCCACCTAGCACCCACAGTGACCTCTCCCTCCACCTAGCACCCACAATGACCTCTCCCTGCACCTAGCACCCACAGTGACCTCTCCCTCCACCAGCACCCACAGTGACCTCTCCCTCCACCTAGCACCCACAGTGACCTCTCCCTCCACCTAGCACCCACAGTGACCTCTCCCTCCACCTAGCACCCACAGTGACCTCTCTCTTCACCTGGGACCCACAGTGACCTCTCCCTCCACCTAGCACCCACAGTGACCTCTCCCTCCACCTAGGACCCACAGTGACCTCCCTCTCCACCTGGGACCCACAGTGACCTCTCCCTCCACCAGCACCCACAGTGACCTCTCCCTCCACCTGGGACCCACAGTGACCTCTCCCTCCACCTAGCACCCACAGTGACCTCTCCCTCCACCTAGCACCCACAGTGACCTCTCCCTCCACCTAGCACCCACAGTGACCTCTCCCTGCACCTAGCACCCACAATGACCTCTCCCTGCACCTAGCACCCACAGTGACCTCTCCCTCCACCAGCACCCACAGTGACCTCTCCCTCCACCTAGCACCCACAGTGACCTCTCCCTCCACCTAGCACCCACGGTGATCTCTCCCTCCACCTAGCACCCACAGTGACCTCTCCCTCCAGCTTGCACCCACAGTGACCTCTCCCTCCCACAGTGACCTATCCCTCCACCTAGCACCCACAGTGACCTCTCCCTCCACCTAGCACCCACACTGACCTCTCCCTCCACCAGCACCTACAGTGATCTCTCCCTCCACCTAGCACCCACAGTGACCTCTCCCTCCACCTGGGACCCACAGTGACCTCTCCCTCCCACAGTGACCTCTCCCTTCACCTACCACCCACAATCACCTCTCCTTCCCCAAATCTAGCAGTGATCCTGCCTACCCCAGCACCCACACTGACCTATCCTTCCCCCAGCACCCACAGTGATCTTTTCCTCCCCCAGAGGCTACCCTCCTGTCCCCTGCAGCACTTACAGGGACCTCCCATCCCAAAAGCAGCGCCCACACTGATCTCTCCCAACACACAGCATCCACAACTACTCCCTCTTCCAATAACTACAATGACCTCTCCCAGCACCCACAGTGACCTCCCCTTCCTCCAGCACTCATACTGACCTCTTCCTTCCACAGAACCCACAGTGACCTACCCTTCCACCAGCATCCGCACTGACCTCTACCTCCCCCAGCAACCACACTGACCTCTACCTCCCCTAGCAGCAACTATGCCATTCATAGCAGTACCCACAGTGACCTCCCACTCCCTGCACCCACCGCAATCCCACCAATATTCAGCACCCACATTACACTCAACCAGTAACCCCCACTATAGCAAGCACCCAGTACTTGCACCAAGCAACTTTCACCCAATACTTATATCCGACCTCCATATGGCACTTAGTACTTGCATCATTCACCCTATAGCTGGCACCCAGTACTCACACCCACTTGGCACAATACTTGCACATTATCTGAACTCACATAAACCAGTACTAGCACCCAAAGTACCTGCACTCAGAATCCACATGACACACAATGCCCACCCATAGCTAGCACCTAGTGCAGGCAATGCACCAAGTATTCGCACCAATGTACCTGCACCCAACACCCACATGTTCATCTGCAGTAGTTCCAGTTGCACTAAGCCTCCTCTTGGTGCCCAGCACAAACACCAAACACTCGCATATGACATCTAGTACTTGCACCCAGAACTCACAAGGGCTTGAGTAACTGAAATCAACACCTACATGATGCTTGACACCAACCCATACAGCCAGAATGCACATGACACCCTGTGCCCGCACCCAGAACCCACATGGCACCCAGCTTCTGCATTTAGCACTCACATGACAACAAATACCCCACTAACCAGCACCCATTACCCAGATGTTACCATGTACTCGCTCCCAGTACCCACTTGGCACTCAGTATTTGCACCTAAGACCCACATGACACCCTATAAACCCCATAATCAACACCAACATGGCATAGTACTCACACAGCACAAAGTTCCAAAGCCATTATATGCACCTAGTACCCATCCATGGCCAGCACTCAAAGAGCAACCAGTACCCACCCTTGGTCTGAATCCATATGAGACTCAGTTCTCTCGCATGGCACTCCCTGCTCACTCATGTCCAACACTCACATGGCTCCCTGTACCAATTAGCACTCACATGGCACCCACTATTGTTTATCGCCTTCTGCTACTCATTCAGCACCCAATACAGCATAGCATCCACTGCAAATAAACACCCAATACAAACTGGACCTTGGTACCCACAGCAGCTTGACACGGACTGTACTTTGGCACATCGGCACCCACTGCAACTTAGCACAAACTGGACCTTTGCGTCTTACCACCCACTGCATCTGTGCACCCACTGCACCTTGGCACTTACTGCAGTTTTGCATCTACTAATGCTTAGCAACCACTGCATATTGGCAACCACTGCTTCTTTGCCTGAAAAGAAGCTTGGGTGCTGATCTAGAGGGACAGAGGTCCCAGTAATGAAAGGTGAATCCATACCTACATCAGGCTCCACTGTGCCCACTCTAATAGTGTGCACCTATGACTGTTGATTTGAGGGTGGTGGCACCAAAGAAGTTGGTTGGAAAAAGACACAAAGTCTGCCTGATACTTCTATAAAGGTGTGTGTGTGTGTGTGTGTGTGTGTGTGTGTGGTGGGGGGGGGGGGGTTAAGACTGCCTATTGCTTTCTGGAGAAGGGGTATTACATACACAATTTAGCACAATTTATCGATTAGGGCCCCTTTTTCAAATTTGAGCACCCCCCCTTGAGAATCCTCTGCACGGCCCTGAGTTAGAGTATATATAATTGTTAGTAAACCGGGACCAATTCGGTTTCTGCTTTTAGTTCTTTGTCTCTTCTTTCTTTTCTTCTCTTCTTCTTTCCCTTATCTCTTTATTAATTCTATTTTCTTTTCTATTTCTTCTAACTGGTTATAAGACCACTACACTGCTATTGGAGGTCTTTTTAACCTTTTGTTTCAGAGATAAAAATGTTTTGTTTCTATTAAAAGATGAAACACTCATAAGAATATTGGAATTGTTATTTCAGTGCTGTTAAACATTTTTCTTCAATAAAAATTTATTGAAATAAACTCTAAGGACTGTGGGATGCAAAAACCGTATGCCCATGGTCCTTCATCCTCCCAGACTAAGGGTGCTATTTTTAAACTCCCTCAATTTAGTCCCATCACCCTTCCATCATTGAGAGTCCCCAGGGTGCTACCTGATGTATCCCAGGATTCTACCTCTCTACTCCAAAAAGTCCCCTGATCCATTAAACTGACGTCCCATGCTAACCCTTGTTGCTCTTCCCGAAGAATACAGTTGGTACTCTTTCTTCTGGGAAATTGATTAGCATCTCATAAATCACAAAAGGTGTTCCCAACTGTCCTGATTGGACCTTTGTCCCCCTTATGTCCTAAAGCAAAATGCGTACTTTAGGTCGGGAAGAATGTACTCTCTGCAATCTTTCAATTAAGAGTACCTCCTCACTTACCCATCTAGAATGAGGATAAGTGGCTGAATATGGATTGTAAGGATTGTCTCGTATGGTGAACCATGTAGTGATCTTGGTGTTACCTGTGTTGACTCTCCCTTCCTCGGGATCACTCTCCCCACCCTCCTTGGTTACTTGAAAATGTGGCTGTATCTCGATTCTTACAACTTGTTCCAAGAACTGAATCCCTGGAAAGCATCCAGCCTCTGTGTACATATAGTTGTTTCAGGGACACCCTCTGTTGGCCACTCCAGACTGTGGTATTGTTCTCCGCTTCACTCCTGGAGGAGAAAGGACGTTTACGTTTACTGCCCGTTCCTCTCCAGTCCAGAAGAGCACCAAGACAAGGTAATCCTGAACAACACACTCCACTTTTTGCTTGTACCCATTGTACTGCAATGTACCTTTTAACAAGACTTTGGATCGGTGCGTCTGCTCTGGGAGTGTGACATTCAAAAGTAGATTTAAGCTTCCGTTCACATCACACTTCCTGCACACCTGACCCTCCATACCTTTCACCAACATTGTGCCATGAAATTTGTTTCCATCTGGCACCAGTGATCTTTTTCTCCTTCTTTGCTTGGTCCATTTGGGCCAATCAGAGGGAAGAGCAATCATTAACATGCTTGGGCCTTGTGTTCTCATTAACCCCTTATTGTCCATGAGAATGTCCTCTCCTCAGTCTCCTAGGATGAAATGACAACCTAGGATCACCATCAGCATGGTACTCTTCATTATGAGAGCACCTCCTTGGGAAACAAAAACATTAGCAATTTGCATTATGCTTTGCTCAGTTGGCTACTTTTAGTCTCTTTCTGATCTTGGAAAGCTTGCTGTTCTCAAACCAGGATTGGCCTCTGGAAACTTTTGCTTATCCGACTCACATCTCCATCTCTGTCTCTGCTGCCAGCACCTCCGTTTTCTCGATTCCATACTGCCAAACTCCTGAAACTGAAATACAAACAAATCAATTTTTATTAAGGATTTGGGTTTCACCCTGTGGGCTTTTACTTTGTACACCTTAGATTTATCAATATATACCATAATTGATCTAGTTTCTTTATAGTTCTCTTGAACTTTGTTTACTCTTTTTGGTAGAATGGAGCTAAACTCCTCTCCACTACCTTAGGTACAATGTCATAAGTACCTTACCTTTTTAAAATATGTTCCCACGGACTTCACCTTTGGAAGCTCTTACCCTCATCTCCCCCTGTACATACTCGGCCGCAGTATGTACTGAGCATGGATGCCACACTCTTGATGCTGCTACCTGCAGACTGCTTTGCAGCTGAGCTTGCAATGCTCTTACCCATTTTCCTTTACTTACCTAGAACTTCATTGATCGCAACCAGCTCTGCTAGAAGTCCTGTTTGTTGTAACCTCTGATCAATGTTTGCCAATGCTGCTACCTCTGTACTTGCCAAAAAAAATGGCTACCTCTCTATAGGAAGGTGTGCTTTTCACTTTCACTAAACAGGGTTCAGGGTTCCGCATGTCAGCTTCATATGACTGCATGAGAATCTGTGAATGCCCACTGGGTAGGTAGTCCTATGGCAAACATTCTACCAATACACTATCACTCTGTGAATGGCAATTCCTTGCATCTTTTTAATTGCCCCTTGAACTGCTTTCAGTTCTGTTCTTTGTGCTAAACTTGGTAGGAGCTGGAAAAGATATATTTGACCAATCAGTGAACGAGAAAAACAACACACAAACAGCCCAGCATTGACCTCTTTGTCAATCTCTAGCCCTGTCCACGACAAAAACGTTTACCGCTCTGCAACCACGGCGACGGACACCTGGATTGGTCAACTCCTTTTTTCCACCTCCTGTACTCACTTATGTTCTGTTCCCCCCCTTTATCTCTATTTGGAACCCATGTTGCACTGCTGTTTGATGCTTCACTTAAAGAATTAAGCCTTTAAGTAACTATCTCCAGATACCACCCTGATTTGCTCTTGCAAATCATTCTTAGGGAAATATCACATCTATGTGTCTCCATGTAACTTGTTTGAAGATACTTCCTATAGGCTATGACCTCAGTAACTCGTAGCCACTGCTTGTTTCACATATTCTGGCATTATTTATTCCCCATAATCAGACTCTGGAAAAATAATCTGGAATCAGATACTCTGTAGAGTGTCTTTGTAATCGCCCGACCTATACGGATCGCCAGATTAGCTGCTCTGTGCAATGTGCACCGTTTGCACAGCACTGATCTGGATCCCTGCCCCCTTCAAGCGCCCTCGCTGACATGACACTAGTTTGCCAGCTTCTCTGGGCATTGAGGGTGTGCCTTTTAGTGCACTCTTCCAGCACCCCCTCCCCCTACATGAACTTCACACGTCACAAATTTTGGGGCGGCCCTTCCCTGAGCTGTGTTTCCGTCTTGGAAACTGAAACATGCCAGACAGACCTACCACTCACCTTCTATCCGTCTTAATGAATGCAAACCTTTACATGAAAAAAATGATTTCTCACAACACTTACAATCAGCCATGCATCGGCTAAAAATGCAGGTGAAAAAAAAAACATACCAAAGTGAAACACCACTTGTTTCATGAGGAAGAACACCCCTCAACATAAAGCATCAATTTTCAAATTATTTTCAGCCAGCTTGGAAACCACAGACCTCATAACCCCGAGCAACTTAACATACAGAGCTTCTTTCTCAGACATGCTAAAAAGGAAAAAAAAATGAATGAACTCACGGACAGATACACGTACTCCTGTTTCATCCATAATACAACTTCAAACAGAGCTCCGATTCTGTGACCGACAAAAAAAACCACACTGCCCCAATCTATATCATGCAGCATCACGCTTCTCACCATAACATATATACTTTCAAAACTCTGCAGTTCCCTTAAAGAGACACTGAAGCGAAAAAAAAATGATGATATTATGATTTGTATGTGTAGCACAGCTAAGAAATAAAACATTAAGATCAGATACATCAGTGTAATTGTTTCCAGTACAGGAAGAGTTGAGAAACTCCAGTTGTTATCTCTATGCAAACAAGCCATTAAGCTCTACGACTAATTAACTTAGTCGTGGAGAGGGCTGTTATCTGACTTTTATTATCTCAACTGTTCCTGGACTATTTACTTTCCCTCTGCTAGAGGAGAGGTCATTACTTCACAGACTGCTCTGAAAGACTCATTTTGAATGCTGAGTGTTGTATAATCTGCACATATTATAGAATGATGCAATGTTAGAAAAAAACACCATATACCTGAAAATAAAAGTATGAGAATATTTTCTTTGCTGCTAATCTTCTAGTAATTATTCATAGTACACAACCAATTCACTATATCATATATTTTTTTTCGCTTCAGTGTCTCTTTAAAGCAGGGGTCTCAAACTCAATTTACCTGGGGGCTGCAGGAGGCAAAGTCAGGATGAGGCTGGGCCGCATAAGGGATTTCACAAAAAAAAGTCCTCAAATGCCATTATTAACAGTTTTAATTATTTTTTCTGAACATGAAGTGTCCTACCTTATAGTTCGCTTCAGTGCTCCCATTACAAGTAATCCGTCATGTCCCCGCCGCAAAACAAGGCCTGCAGAGCCCCCAAATCGCCCGGGGGCAATCCGCCGGCATTTCCTGGAAGGGGCAGAGCTTTCAGCTTCAGCTCTGCCCCTCCTGACGTCAATCGCTGCAGATCGCCGTCTCTGCCCACCCCTCTCACTCTTCCTTCACAGAGAGGAGTGGCGAGAGGCGGCGATCTGTGCGGTGATTGACGTCAGGAGGGGCAGAGCTACAGCTGGAAGCTCTGCCCCTCAGCGCAGTCATGGATGTTTGCCCGGGAGATTTGGGGGCTCTGCAGCACTCGTTTAGCGGCGGGGATGCGGCGGATTACTTAGGAGCACTGAAGCAAACTATAAGGTAAAATAGTTCGCTTCCGTGTCGCTTTTGCTTTTGCCGACGTGGGCCACAAAATATTGTACCGAGGGCCGCAAATGGCCCGCGAGCCGCGAGTTTGAGACCCTTGCATTAAAGTAACAAATTTGCCCTCACATAGAAGCAAACTCCCACTGCTATGCTCTCATCCATCCCTCCCTTCTTCTCTCTCCGAAGGAGGGAGTCGCTCCCCCTATAGCATGGTACGGGGGGCATACCTATCACACTCATGTTCGCACAGCAAAACAAAACCAAACAACCACGTACAATATAGATTAGTCTCTATAACAAATAAAAACTTGCCTGATCAGACGCCTTGCTTGATGAGTCCTCAGGCTCTTTACCAGTCGATCTTTATGAGCCTTCCCAGCCTTTAGCAGGTTTTTTTTTTTTTGTACCACAGATCTTCTTGACGCGCGGAGCAATGAGTAAGCACTTCTTCTCACAGGATAGCTTCCTCTTGGGAAATCTGCAAAAATGCTGCCAAGGAATGCTCCTTCTCTATTCATATTTTGGCTTCAACCTGTGCGTACATTAGTGTTGGGCGAACATCTAGATGTTCGGGTTCGGGCCGAACAGGCCGAACATGGCCGCGATGTTCGGGTGTTCGACCCGAACTCCGAACATAATGGAAGTCAATGGGGACCCGAACTTTTGTGGTTTGTAAAGCCTCCTTACATGCTACATACCCCAAATTTACAGGGTATGTGCACCTTGGGAGTGGGTACAAGAGGAAAAAAAATTAGCAAAAAGAGCTTATAGTTTTTGAGAAAATCGATTTTAAAGTTTCAAAGGGAAAACTGTCTTTTAAATGCGGGAAATGTCTGTTTTCTTTGCACAGGTAACATGTTTTTTGTCGGCATGCAGTCATAAATGTAATACATATAAGAGGTTCCAGGAAAAGGGACCGGTAACGCTAACCCAGCAGCAGCACACGTGATGGAAAAGGAGGAGGCGCAGGAGGAGAAGGCCACGCTTTGTGAGACACAACAACCCAGGCCTTGCATGAGGACAAGAAGCGTGCGGATAGCATGCTTTGTACCGCCATGCAGTCATAAATGTAATAAAGATAAGTGGTTCAATAAACAGGGACCACGCGGCAACGCTAACCCAGCAGCAGCAGACGTGATGGAACAGGAGGAGGCGCAGGAGGAGAAGGCCACGCTTTGTGAGACACAACAACCCAGGCCTTGCATGAGGGCAAGAAGCGTGCGGATAGCATGCTTTGTACCGCCATGCAGTCATAAATGTAATAAAGATAAGTGGTTCAATAAACAGGGACCACGCGGCAACGCTAACCCAGCAGCAGCAGACGTGATGGAACAGGAGGAGGCGCAGGAGGAGAAGGCCACGCTTTGTAAGACACAACAACCCAGGCCTTGCATGAGGGCAAGAAGCGTGCGGATAGCATGCTTTGTACCGCCATGCAGTCATAAATGTAATAAAGATAAGTGGTTCAATAAACAGGGACCACGCGGCAACGCTAACCCAGCAGCAGCAGACGAGATGGAACAGGAGGAGGCGCAGGAGGAGAAGGCCACGCTTTGTGAGACACAACAACCCAGGCCTTGCATGAGGGCAAGAAGCGTGCGGATAGCATGCTTTGTACCGCCATGCAGTCATAAATGTAATAAAGATAAGTGGTTCAATAAACAGGGACCACGCGGCAACGCTAACCCAGCAGCAGGAGACGTGATGGAACAGGAGCAGGCGCAGGAGGAGAAGGCCACGCTTTGTAAGACACAACAACCCAGGCCTTGCATGAGGGCAAGAAGCGTGCGGATAGCATGCTTTGTACCGCCATGCAGTCATAAATGTAATAAAGATAAGTGGTTCAATAAACAGGGACCACGCGGCAACGCTAACCCAGCAGCAGCAGACGTGATGGAACAGGAGGAGGCGCAGGAGGAGAAGGCCACGCTTTGTAAGACACAACAACCCAGGCCTTGCATGAGGGCAAGAAGCGTGCGGATATAGCAGCAATGCTTTTTGCCGCCATGCAGTCATAAATGTAATACAGATGAGAGGTTCAATAAACAGGGACCGGAAACGCTACACCATCCCAGATGTTCATTGGTCATGTTACTTGGTTGGGGTCCTGGAGTGTTGCGTAGTCATTTCCAATCCAGGATTGATTCATTTTAATTTGAGTCAGACGGTCTGCATTTTCTGTGGAGAGGCGATACGCCGATCTGTGACGATGCCTCCGGCAGCACTGAAACAGCGTTCCGACATAACGCTGGCTGCCGGGCAAGCCAGCACCTCTATTGCGTACATTGCCAGTTCGTGCCAGGTGTCTAGCTTCGATACCCAATAGTTGAAGGGTGCAGATGGATTGTTCGACACAGCTACGTCATCTGACATGTAGTCCTTGACCATCTTCTCCAGGCGATCGGTGTTGGAGGTGGATCTGCACGCTTGCTGTTCAGTGGGCTGCTGCTGCATGGGTGTCAGAAAATTTTCCCACTCCAAGGACACTGCCGATACCATTCCCTTTTGGGTACTAGCTGCGGCTTGCGTTGTTTGCTGCCCTCCTGGTCGTCCTGGGTTTGCGGAAGTCAGTCTGTCTGCGTACAACTGGCTAGAGGAGGGGGAGGATGTCAATCTCCTCTCTAAAGTCTCCACAAGGGCCTGCTGGTATTCTTCCATTTTGACCTGTCTGACTCTTTCTTCAAGCAGTTTTGGAACATTGTGTTTGTACCGTGGATCCAGAAGGGTATAAACCCAGTAATTGGTGTTGTCCAGAATGCGCACAATGCGTGGGTCACGTTCAATGCAGTCTAGCATGAATTGAGCCATGTGTGCCAGAGTCCTACCAGAATCCTCATCATCCTCTTGTGAGCGTTGTGATAGTTGTTGTGATGCATCATAGTCGTCACCTTCCTCCTGGTCTGCTTCTGCTGACCATTCGCGTTGAATTGTGGAAGTCCAACGTGCACCGCTCTGGCCCTCGTCAGTGGTGGCATGAAATTCCTGCTCCAACTCCAGCTGTTCCTCCTCCTCTTCTTCGTCATAGCTGCTGGGGGCCAGCGTTCCCTGAGGCGGATGGCCTGATGTTGGTACCATCACGCTGATCGTTTTCTCCTTCAGATTCCCCCAGTTGCATCATGACAGCTGTTTCCTTGATTTTTAACATCGACCTCTTCAGTAAACACAGCAGTGGTATGGTAATGCTGACTGAAGAGTTGTCACTGCTCACAAGCAACGTGGATTGCTCAAAATTTTGGAGGACTTGGCAGAGGTCCAACATGTTGGCCCAATCGGATCCACAGAAGCTTGGCAGCTGGCCGGATGCGCCTAGGTACTGCGCCGTCATGTACTGGACCACTGCACTCTTCTGCTCGCAAAAGCGGGCTAGCATGTGCAGCGTAGAATTCCAGCGCGTAGGGACATCACACAGCAAGCGATGGTGGGGGAGATTGAAGCGCTCCTGCATCTTGGCGAGTGCCCCCGAAGCAGTACTGGAATTTCTACAATGTTTGGCCACTCGACGCACCTTCAACAGAAGATCGGCCACGCCTGGGTATGTCCTCAGGAACCGCTGAACTACTAGGTTCATCACGTGCGCCAGGCAAGGGATGTGTGTCAGCTTAGCCAACCTTAAAGCGTGAATGAGATTACTCCCATTATCACACACAACCATGCCCGGTTTCAGGTCCAGCGGTGCCAGCCACAAATCCGTCTGTTCCTTTATTCCTCTCCAAATTTCCTCCCCTGTGTGCTGCTTATCCCCAAGGCAGATCAGCTTCAGCAACGCTTGCTGACGCATGCCAACAGCTGTGCTGCACTGCTTCCACGATCCTACTGCTGCTGGGTTAGCGTTTCCGGATGAGGTACAGCTTTGAGATGCGTTGGAGGAGAAGGAGTCAGAGAGGTAGCTGCTGCTGTTGTTATCCAGTGGGAGGGACGGCGGTGCAGCTGTTTGCGGCGTGGGCAACACCCGCGCCGTAGCAGGTGAGGAATCGCTGCCAGGCTCCACAAGGTTCACCCAGTGCGCGGTAAGGGAGATGTATCGACCCTGGCCGAACGCACTCGTCCAGGTGTCAGTGGTGAGGTGAACCTTGCAGGCAACGGCATTCTTCAAGCTTCGGGTTATTTTGCGGACCACGTGCTCATGCAACTCAGGCACTGCAGAGCGCGCAAAGTGGTAGCGGCTGGGAACCATGTAACGTGGGATGGCCACTGCCATCATGCCCTTGAAGCTGTTTGTCTCCACCACTCGATATAACAGCATTTCGCAGGCCAGAAGCTTGGCTATGCTGGCTGTTACTGCCACGGCCCGGGGGGTCATTTGCTGGCAATTTCCTCTTGCGCTCAAACATCTCCGACACAGACAACTGAACCGTAGCGCTGCACACGGAAGGGCTGTTGGTTGTTGTGTTTGATGAACACTGGGAGACCTCAAGAGCACTACTCCGGAAAGTGACAGTGTCAGCGTCGTCTGATGTTTGTGAATGTTGTGAACCACGCAATGGCTGGGCTACTGCTGCTGCTGAGGCGGGTCTGGTGGTGAGTCTGGTGAACCCAAGGGAGGCAGTGTTGTTGCTGGTACCCTGTCCTGACGCGTTTGCCCACAGAGTGGGATGTTTGGATAGCATGTGACGGCTCATGCTGGTGGTGGAGAGGTTGTTAATACTTTTCCCCCTGCTCAGGCGGGTCTTGCACACCTTGCAAATCGCCATGGTAACATCCTCAGTGCAGTCTTCAAAGAAAGCCCAGACTTTGGAGCACCTGCCTCCTTGCTGGCGATTTCTGTTTGCTCCTCTTTTGCCTCTCACTTGAACTTCCACGCTTGTGGTGCCTGAAATTGCGCGCCGCCTACCTTGTGGCACAAGGTGAACTCGTGCAGCAGTGGGTTCTTCAACAGACTCATCTGTGCTGCTGCTACGACGGCGATGTTCTCGTTCACAAACAAAATCTGGGTCTCTGTCCACATTGTCCATACCCTCCTCTTCCATCTCCTCAAACTCGTCATATGTCATTGTGGGCCGCCGCCGTGGAGTAGAGCTCCCCACAACAACCTCTGCGCAGCACACTCCAACGTCGTCTTCCAGATCTTGTCGGCCGACCTCCTGCAATTGCAACCCCTCCTGCCCAAATTGCTCTGGGATTTGGGTTTCCGAGTCCTCCTCGGACTCGCCTTGTATTTCAGTGCGCGGTGCATTTCCCACAGTTAACGGTTGTGAATCCAGGCACAACATTTTTGGCTGTTCCTCCATTGACCTTTGAAAGGTGGAAGTTTGTTGGGCTAGGAATAGCTCCTGCGAATCCCCCATTGTGTTCTGAGGTAATTCATCGGACTGGTTATCTGGCAGTTGTGTGCGTGGTGTCGCTGCCGGTTGTGTCAGCTTTGTGCCCACTGGCTCCTTGTAACTGGCTGAGGACTCGGACCTCGTGCGTGATGTGCTGGTGCTGCTTAACCCACTGCTGGACGCTTGAGAGGTCATCCAAGTAATTATCTGGTCCTGTTCTTTTGGATTTGTGAGGGTTGTTGTCCTGGACAACATGGGCGGTATTGAGTGGGTTTTCTTGGGTGCTCCCCTGTGGCCTGTACGTGAACCGTCAGGGGAAACACCTCTTCCCTTGCCCCTCCCTCTTTCACCGGATTTCTTCCTCATTTCACTTATCCTTACAGTACACGCTGACTGGCAGCAGTACAGTGGCAGTACAGAAATGCTATACAGTACCACTATTCCCAGCAGCGACACAGAGCACAATGCTATACAGTGGCGGGTGAGCGGTGTACCACTATTCCCAGCAGCGACACAGAGCACAATGCTATACAGTGGCGGGTGAGCGGTGTACTACTATTCCCAGCAGACACAGAACAGTAAACAGAATGCTATATAGTGTCGCTGAGCGAGCGGTGTACCACTATTCCCAGCAGACACAGAACAGTAAACAGAATGCTATATAGTGTGGCTGAGCGAGCGGTGTACCACTATTCCCAGCAGACACAGAACATTAAACAGAATGCTATATAATGTGGCTGAGCGAGGTACACAGAGTGGCAGTAAACAGAATGCTATATAGTGTGGCTGAGCGAGCGGTGTACTACTATTCCCAGCAGACACAGAACAGTAAACAGAATGCTATATAGTGTGGCTGAGCGAGCGGTGTACTACTATTCCCAGCAGACACAGAACAGTAAACAGAATGCTATATAGTGTGGCTGAGCGAGCGGTGTACCACTATTCCCAGCAGACACAGAACAGTAAACAGAATGCTATATAATGTGGCTGAGCGAGGTACACAGAGTGGCAGTAAACAGAATGCTATATAGTGTGGCTGAGCGAGCGGTGTACTACTATTCCCAGCAGCGACACAATGACAGGGGGGACCCTGGCTAGCGTGGCTGGAGCGCTAACTACCCTGCCTGCCTACCCAAAGCTAAACCCACAGACAAATGGCGGAGATATGACGTGGTTCGGGTATTTATTTACCCGAACCACGTGACAGTTCGGCCAATCAGAGCGCGTTCGGGTCCGAACCACGTGACCCGTTCGGCCAATCACAGCGCTAGCCGAACGTTCGGGGAACGTTCGGCCATGCGCTCTTAGTTCGGCCATGTGGCCGAACGGTTTGGCCGAACACCATTAGGTGTTCGGCCGAACTCGAACATCACCCGAACAGGGTGATGTTCTGCAGAACCCGAACAGTGGCGAACACTGTTCGCCCAACACTAGCGTACATCACAGGTGGGGGATGCACACGTCAAGATCTGCCGCTGGAATCTGGCTCTCTCTTTGTGCAGGGTCTCTCACTGCCCGCACTTATCTCTTACAGCTCAGCTTCTTCTTCTCTGCTTTTTGCTGTGCTTGACACTGAATGTCCTTGATAGACTGACAAATCTGGCCCCAGACCTTTTCTGCCTTTTCTGTGAGACAGCACTGTGTTTCACGGCACCAATTCTAACAAATATTTGTTGGTTGCTAAGGGCAACAACATTACACCTTTGTTCGGCGCCATATCACAGAAAGTGTGATAACTTGACACTCAACACAGCAACAGCACCGGAGATAGAACTGCTTAGACGTTGTCAAAGTTTCAGGAGTTTATTTGGAAAACACATATACAGGTGTGTTCAGCAATCTTATCTTCGTTACATATTACCTCAGCAAAGCAATCGGTCTGTAGAATCTTATGTGTTCCATGCAGACTTGGTCTATCCCTTGTGAATAGACCAGGCTTCCTCTTATGGTACATCTATGCTAGTTGCACTTAGAGCATATACAGCATGCAGTTACAGGAAGTTAGTATTAAAAGTAAAGTTGAGGTGAAAGTTGGAAGTCAGAAGTGGCTCTCTGGAGCCTGTTGGCTGTTTTATACTTGCCTCTAAAGAGTTAAATGTGAAATCATCCAGCAGGGATGGATCCATAACCTATTGCCTGCTATTGGCTGATAAGAACACGTGATAGCATGACAAGTACAGTCTTTACTGTGCATGCACTGGAAAATTCCATTTTCCAATGACCTGTTCCCTTGTTCTTAGGAGAACATTGTTTAATGTACTTATGAGAATATTTTCATAACAATAGCTCATGTTTATGTTGTTTATAATCAGCTCGTCTGGCCTACACACTGGATATCTCTGCTACGGCCTTCTTCCTACCCATAGAACGTTTCTAATTCCGCCAAATGTCTTTATTTCTCTATAAGAGAAATTCTCCTTAAAGAGACACTCTGCAGAGCAAGTCCTTTTACTAAACCAGTTATGTAAAGTGACTGAGGCCTCCGAATTCAAGCATATCATACTTAAATTCTAACATAGCCAAGAGGGTGTTACTGTGGGCACCGGGGCTTTAGCTGTGGTGCTGGGAATAGTGTTGAGTTTAGTTATTGAAGGGTTAGTGTTAGGGGTTAGGGTTAAATGTTGAAGGTTAGTGTTAGGTATTGTTATAGGAAGGTTACTGTTAGTGGCCACCTCAACACTAAACTCTAACCCTATCGATAAAATTTGCTTTGATTCTTCGCATGAACGATCAGAAATCGCCCAACCAATCTGATCAGATTAATGAAATCAATCCGATTTTTGGATGAATCTGATTGGATTGGTTAGGAGATATTTTTCCATTAGTGGTCTCAAACAATAATTTCCAATCATTAATTTGTAAAAGATTGCTCAGCAAATTGTATCACTAGTGGACACCTTTAGGCATTGCTGTAGGAGGGTTATTGTTAGGGGATAGGGTTATTGTTCAAGTATCATTATAGCAAGGTTAATGTTAGCAGGTAGGGTAGAGAGAGAGAGAGAGAGAGAGAGAGAGATAATACCCGCACAGAATTAACTGATGCTAAATGATGCCTCTCAATCTAAATAACAGGGTAATTTAATCGGTCAATCTGTTAGTCTCAATCTTGTTTGCTCCTGGTAAAAGCTTCAACCACATACCTCTGGGTAAAGCCAATCTAAATTTCAATAAACATTCTATTTTTATTATGGCATCGCATTTTAAGACTCTATTTGCAGTTAGTGTACTAGTTCCTTAAGATTTCCTTCCATCCCTTAATTGATGTACCATTACCAGATCTCACCACGTTTGATCGAAATCAACATAATTTTTTTTAATGAAACCAGCAACAATCCCATCAAAACAGACAGACATAAAATGTAAGTAAATGGCCTTTGTTAATTCAAAATGTTCAGAAAATATAGCAGTTATCAGCATGTCTTTCTATTCTAAAGCTAACTGCTAAATGAAATACTGTCTAGGCCTAATGACACAGGAGGAAATGTGCACAGGTTTATTGCTGATTTTTATCGATAATGTAGTGATTGGTACTAATAAACTAATCGGCCGCTGCTATTAAGCATTGATGCAAGCTGTAAAGCGGTGCCTTCGAAAAATCAAGCATTCATTCTAAAGCTGGCACCAAGTGGAAGTGCATTGTACAGTTTTACATACCCTTCAGGAGCTGTCATTTGTGAAACCAACTATTTTCTATGAAATGCCACAGTGAACAGTATTATTACATTGTGTGTAACATATACATTTTCTGTAGTGGAAAATGAAAGGAAAGAGACATATATTTATAAGCAGAATATTTTAAAGCAATCCTACAGCGGAACCTTCCATCCTTAACTGGGTTAAAGCCGTGGTGTTTCCAAGGAGCTATGAAGTGTAAAACGAGCGCCACTGTAATTTGGGTAACTGGTATAGTGGGTAGTAGAATATCAGTAAATTACCAATATTCTACTATTGGGCTCTAGCTAATTATTATAGTAAAATATCAGTGAAAAGGACCAATATTTAACTGCTTAATCTGACCTTATTCTCATTCAACGATCTATCGATGCCTATCCCTAGCCAAAACCCTGCACAGCAATCTTTGGCAATATAAGCACAGCCTTTGTCATTCAAATTGCCCTCTGTGGATATCCATGCCAACTAGTGATGGCCTGAACATCAAAATTACACGCACGCACGCGCACACACACACACACACACACACACACACACACACACACACACCTTTATTGGAGCACCTTCAAAACAGACACACACACACACACCTTTATTGGAGCACCTTCAAAACAGGCACACTAATTAAAAGCACTAAAATCACAGGTCAGGTTCAAGGCTCATCCAGATTTCTAATAGCATCCACACTTCTCAATCTACACACCTTCAGACACCAGCATACATATCAAGGATCCATCCACTTCGTGAGATACAATATCGCCCTATTCATGGGTGCTCTCCAGGACTTCTGAATGCAAATCTACCCAAAAATTCGGGTAGATTTTCAATGTTGCCGAAGTCAAAGCCAAACCCGAAGTTTCCGCGTCATGCCGAATCCCGAATAGGCGCACTCGAATTCGGCCGCGGTGGGTTCGGCTTTGGTATTCGGGAGTGATGTGGGCGGGTGACGTGGTCCAATGAGAAGTCCTTCAGCCGAGGCCCTCCCCTCCTCTATATAAGGCAGCGGCCATGTTGGGGAGCCACATACTTGCTGTGTGACTTGTGTTGGTACTGAGAGTATCTCCAGTGCTGCTGCGTCTGAGCAAGTGCATTTCTCTTGTTGTAAACCCAGTGTTTTGCTTCCTAAACACCTCCTAAACACATCTATTGTACTCTTACATAAATAGCTAGTAATTTGATTGTTTGTAGTCAGCTAGTGTATAGTGTAAAGAGGCGCCCAATGAAGTATAAAAAGTTTAAAAACACACTTAAAACTAAAGCTTGAGGTGGCTTACCTCATAGAAGACAACTCACTTAGAGTAGAAAATATTTATTAACAAGCACAGGAAACGCGTTTCGTGGGATCTCACCCACTTCCTCAGGCCAAATAAAGTGCTAATGCAATCTAACAGCCGTGTTCGGGGCGCCTCGCTCCCTCCACAGTGGCCTCCTCATCCTCCCGTGCAGGCAAACGCCGCCAGACCCTGCTCAGCGAGTCCTTCCCCGGTGTGACCAAGGTGCTGCCTCCCACCAACAGGCGCATCCGGGTGCTGAATGGGTTGCTTGTCTGGGCCATGTGGTCCCAGCTCTTGCCATATTTGTTTGTGCAGGAGGGGAGTGACATGAGAGCGCTGCTGCAGGTTGGGATCCCAGAGTGGCAAGTCCCCAGCCGCCGCCATTTTTCACGCAAGGCGATCCCAGCAATGCACCGCTTTACCATGACAAACGTGGGCCGCGTGCTCGATCACGCCGTGAGTGCGCAGATCCACATAACCATGGATTCATGGAGCAGCCATTTTGGGACAGACCGCTATCTGTCCTTTACGGCCCACTGGGTCTGCCTGGTGGAATGCCCGAGCAAGGAGGCAGCAGGTCCACCCTCAGGCGCATCAGTGGCAGCAGCGGCACCAGTCGCCCAGTATGTGGTGCCACTGCGCAGGGTCAGGGGAGAAGCAGCAGCTCCCGCCGCCATGCGAACCCATCTGAACAGCAGCGTGAAGGCCTGCCACTGCCAAGCGCTGCTGGAGATGAGAAGCCTGGGGGAAAACAGCTTGACGGCAGCCAACGTGCTCCGGTACCTCAGGGAGCAGGAGAAGACGTGACTGACCCCAGAGGCCTCACAGTCGGAATGGTGGTGTCCGACAATGCCACCAACCTGCTGGCTGCCATCAGCAGGGGAGACTTTGTCCACGTCCCCTGCTTGGCCCACTTCCTCAACCTGGAGGTGCAAAAGTTCATGCGCACCTACCAGGGGATGGAGGAGCTGTTAGAAGCGGAGTGGAAAATTTTGCGCACTTTCCGCCGCTCAACTGCTGCAGCAAAACTGGCAGACATTCAGCAGTGTGAGGGCCTGCCACCACACCGCCTCATCATCCATGTGCCAACTCGCTGAAACTCCACCCTGGCGATGTTGGAGCGGCTGGTTGAGCAGAGGAGGGCTGTCAACCGATACATCGTGGATGGCACTCTCGACGGCACCACCAAACTCCAGTTCCTCACCAACGCACAGTGGGGGCAGATGCAGCAGGTCTGCTTCATGTTGGCTCCCTTCCTGCAGGGAACCAACCTGATGAGTGAACAACGGGCATCCCTCTGCCAGTGGGTGCCATTTGTTAGTCTGCTGGACAGGGCACTTGGCGATTTGGTGGATTTGGGAGAGGAGGCCCTGAACCAGCTGGAACAGCAGGCACATGCGCAGTCCACTGCTGCACAGGTATTTGAGTCCCTGGAGGAGGATGATGAGGAGTTGGAGGTGCTGGACGTTGCTGCTGAGGGGGGACAGCGGAGTGCAGCAGCAGTGGTGAGAGGGTGGAGAGAGGAGGAAGAAGCTCAGGGGCCAGTGGAGGAGGAGGACGCTGACCCTGACGTCTGTGTTGGACGGACCACCCTGCTCCCCATGGCAGCGCACATGCTGCGCTGCCTGCGCACAGACTCCAGGGTCAAGCAGATGCAAGCGAGGGAGGACGCCTGCATGATCCTGGATCCACGGCTGAGGGGGAGGTGGGCTCAGTTTCTGCCTGCAAGAGACCGTGAGCAGCAAACAAGGGAGTTGCAGCAGCTCCTTGTTCGGCGACTGGAGGAAGCCTTCCCCCAGCCTTCCACCCCCTCTGTCCCTGTCCAGTCAGCACAGCAGCCGGTGCCTGCGGCCAGCAGCAGCGTCAAAAAGGCACCAACAATGGGTACTGCATCTTCATAATGACGTCTTGCGTCTGTGTGTACTGATGCCGGACTGAGACATATCAGATGGTGTAACATCCTTTTCACCTTCATCTTCTGCCAATAATGCTTGTGCATCACTAAATTCATCACACAAATGTGTGAATAACTCCTCTAGTATTTATCAAGAATATCTTGGGGTACAGTCCTTTTTATTGTGAAGGATCAAAACACAGTCCTTTTACAGGGTAATCCACCTTACCCACCAACGCTTATTTGTAACTTTAAAAAAAGGACTATATATCAACTGATGCAATCTCAGAGAGGCAAAAGAACTATGAAAAAATATTTATTGACACGTATAGAAAAATATCAAAAAAGTACATAATTCTTCAATATCACAGTAATCGGTCTTGGACATGCATAAAATTGATTTGGATCAACAAGCGGTTGTAGCTTTTACGGGTATTAAACTTAAAGGCATGAATAACTCCTCTGTCATATCAAGTGGAGCGGCTGTGATGCTAGTGGTGGTTGCCGGTAGTGTTGGGCGAACATCTAGATGTTCGGGTTCGGGCCGAACAGGCCGAACATGGCCGCGATGTTCGGGTGTTCGACCCGAACTCCGAACATAATGGAAGTCAATGGGGACCCGAACTTTTGTGGTTTGTAAAGCCTCCTTGCATGCTACATACCCCAAATTTACAGGGTATGTGCACCTTGGGAGTGGGTACAAGAGGAAAAAAAAATTAGCAAAAAGAGCTTATAGTTTTTGAGAAAATCGATTTTAAAGTTTCAAAGGGAAAACTGTCTTTTAAATGCGGGAAATGTCTGTTTTCTTTGCACAGGTAACATGTTTTTTGTCGGCATGCAGTCATAAATGTAATACATATAAGAGGTTCCAGGAAAAGGGACCGGTAACGCTAACCCAGCAGCAGCACACGTGATGGAACAGGAGGAGGGTGGCGCAGGAGGAGAAGAAGGCCACGCTTTGTGAGACACAACAACCCCGGCCTTGCATGAGGGCAAGAAGCGTGCGGATAGCAGGCTTTGTACCGCCATGCAGTCATAAATGTAATAAAGATAAGTGGTTCAATAAACAGGGACCACGCGGCAACGCTAACCCAGCAGCAGCAGACGTGATGGAACAGGAGCAGGCGCAGGAGGAGAAGGCCACGCTTTGTGAGACACAACAACCCAGGCCTTGCATGAGGGCAAGAAGCGTGCGGATAGCATGCTTTGTACCGCCATGCAGTCATAAATGTAATAAAGATAAGTGGTTCAATAAACAGGGACCACGCGGCAACGCTAACCCAGCAGCAGCAGACGTGATGGAACAGGAGCAGGCGCAGGAGGAGAAGGCCACGCTTTGTGAGACACAACAACCCAGGCCTTGCATGAGGGCAAGAAGCGTGCGGATAGCATGCTTTGTACCGCCATGCAGTCATAAATGTAATAAAGATAAGTGGTTCAATAAACAGGGACCACGCGGCAACGCTAACCCAGCAGCAGCAGACGTGATGGAACAGGAGCAGGCGCAGGAGGAGAAGGCCACGCTTTGTGAGACACAACAACCCAGGCCTTGCATGTGGACAAAAAGCGTGCGGATATAGCAGCAATGCTTTTTGCCGCCATGCAGTCATAAATGTAATACAGATGAGAGGTTCAATAAACAGGGCCCGGAAACGCAACACCATCCCAGATGTTCATTGGTCATGTTACTTGGTTGGGGTCCTGGAGTGTTGCGTAGTCATTTCCAATCCAGGATTGATTCATTTTAATTTGAGTCAGACGGTCTGCATTTTCTGTAGAGAGGCGGATACGCCGATCTGTGACGATGCCTCCGGCAGCACTGAAACAGCGTTCCGACATAACGCTGGCTGCCGGGCAAGCCAGCACCTCTATTGCGTACATTGCCAGTTCGTGCCAGGTGTCTAGCTTCGATACCCAATAGTTGAAGGGTGCAGATGGATGGTTCGACACAGCTACGCCATCTGACATGTAGTCCTTGACCATCTTCTCCAGGCGATCGGTGTTGGAGGTGGATCTGCACGCTTGCTGTTCAGTGGGCTGCGGCTGCATGGGTGTCAGAAAATTTTCCCACTCCAAGGACACTGCCGATACCATTCCCTTTTGGGTACTAGCTGCGGCTTGCGTTGTTTGCTGCCCTCCTGGTCGTCCTGGGTTTGCGGAAGTCAGTCTGTCTGCGTACAACTGGCTAGAGGAGGGGGAGGATGTCAATCTCCTCTCTAAAGTCTCCACAAGGGCCTGCTGGTATTCTTCCATTTTGACCTGTCTGACTCTTTCTTCAAGCAGTTTTGGAACATTGTGTTTGTACCGTGGATCCAGAAGGGTATAAACCCAGTAATTGGTGTTGTCCAGAATGCGCACAATGCGTGGGTCACGTTCAATGCAGTCTAGCATGAATTGAGCCATGTGTGCCAGAGTCCTACCAGAATCCTCATCATCCTCTTGTGAGCGTTGTGATAGTTGTTGTGATGCATCATAGTCGTCACCTTCCTCCTGGTCTGCTTCTGCTGACCATTCGCGTTGAATTGTGGAAGTCCAACGTGCACCGCTCTGGCCCTCGTCAGTGGTGGCATGAAATTCCTGCTCCAACTCCAGCTGTTCCTCCTCCTCTTCTTCGTCATAGCTGCTGGGGCCAGCGTTCCCTGAGGCGGATGGCCTGATGTTGGTACCATCACGCTGATCGTTTTCTCCTTCAGATTCCCCCAGTTGCATCATGACAGCTGTTTCCTTGATTTTTAACATCGACCTCTTCAGTAAACACAGCAGTGGTATGGTAATGCTGACTGAAGAGTTGTCACTGCTCACAAGCAACGTGGATTGCTCAAAATTTTGGAGGACTTGGCAGAGGTCCAACATGTTGGCCCAATCGGATCCACAGAAGCTTGGCAGCTGGCCGGATGCGCCTCGGTACTGCGCCGTCATGTACTGGACCACTGCACTCTTCTGCTCGCAAAAGCGGGCTAGCATGTGCAGCGTAGAATTCCAGCGCGTAGGGACATCACACAGCAAGCGATGGTGGGGGAGATTGAAGCGCTCCTGCATCTTGGCGAGTGCCCCCGAAGCAGTACTGGAATTTCTACAATGTTTGGACACTCGATGCACCTTCAACAGCAGATCGGGCACGCCTGGGTATGTCCTCAGGAACCGCTGAACTACTAGGTTCATCACGTGCGCCAGGCAAGGGATGTGTGTCAGCTTAGCCAACCTTAAAGCGCGAATGAGATTACTCCCATTATCACACACAACCATGCCCGGTTTCAGGTCCAGCGGTGCCAGCCACAAATCCGTCTGTTCCTTTATTCCCCTCCAAATTTCCTCCCCTGTGTGCTGCTTATCCCCAAGGCAGATTAGCTTCAGCAACGCTTGCTGACGCATGCCAACAGCTGTGCTGCACTGCTTCCACGATCCTACTGCTGCTGGGTTAGCGTTTCCGGATGAGGTACAGCTTTGAGATGCGTTGGAGGAGAAGGAGTCAGAGAGGTAGGTGCTGCTGTTATCCAGTGGGAGGGACGGCGGTGCAGCTGTTTGTGGCGTGGGCAACACCCGTGCCGTAGCAGGTGAGGAATCGCTGCCAGGCTCCACAAGGTTCACCCAGTGCGCGGTAAGGGAGATGTATCGACCCTGGCCGAACGCACTCGTCCAGGTGTCAGTGGTGAGGTGAACCTTGCAGGCAACGGCATTCTTCAAGCTTCGGGTTATTTTGCTGACCACGTGCTCATGCAACTCAGGCACTGCAGAGCGTGCAAAGTGGTAGCGGCTGGGAACCACGTAACGTGGGATGGCCACTGACATCATGCCCTTGAAGCTGTTTGTCTCCACCAATCGATATGGCAGCATTTCGCAGGCCAGAAGCTTGGCTATGCTGGCTGTTACTGCCACGGCCCGGGGGTCATTTGCTGGCAATTTCCTCTTGCGCTCAAACATCTCCGACACAGACAACTGAACCGTAGCGCTGCACACGGAAGGGCTGTTGGTTGTTGTGTTTGATGAACACTGGGAGACCTCAAGAGCACTACTCCGGAAAGTGACAGTGTCAGCGTCGTCTGATGTTTGTGAATGTTGTGAACCACGCAATGGCTGGGCTACTGCTGCTGCTGAGGCGGGTCTGGTGGTGAGTCTGGTGAACCCAAGGGAGGCAGTGTTGTTTCTGGTACCCTGTCCTGACGCGTTTGCCCAAAGAGTGGGATGTTTGGATAGCATGTGACGGCTCATGCTGGTGGTGGAGAGGTTGTTAATATTTTTCCCCCTGCTCAGGCGGGTCTTGCACACCTTGCAAATCGCCATGGTAACATCCTCAGTGCAGTCTTCAAAGAAAGCCCAGACTTTGGAGCACCTGCCTCCTTGCTGGCGATTTCTGTTTGCTCCTCTTTTGCCTCTCACTTGAACTTCCACGCTTGTGGTGCCTGAAATTGCGCGCCGCCTACCTTGTGGCACAAGGCGAACTCGTGCAGCAGTGTGTTCTTCAACAGACTCATCTGTGCTGCTGCTACGACGGCGATGTTCTCGTTCACAAACAAAATCTGGGTCTCTGTCCACATTGTCCATACCCTCCTCTTCCATCTCCTCAAACTCGTCATATGTCATTGTGGGCCACCGCCGTGGAGTAGAGCTCCCCACAACAACCTCTGCGCAGCACACTCCAACGTCGTCTTCCAGATCTTGTCGGCCGACCTCCTGCAATTGCAACCCCTCCTGCCCAAATTGCTCTGGGATTTGGGTTTCCGAGTCCTCTTCGGACTCGCCTTGTATTTCAGTGCGCGGTGCATTTCCCACAGTTAACGGTTGTGAATCCAGGCACAACATTTCTGGCTGTTCCTCCATTGACCTTTGAAAGGTGGAAGTTTGTTGGGCTGGGAATAGCTCCTGCGAATACCCCATTGTGTCCTGAGGTAATTCATCGGACTGGTTATCTGGCAGTTGTGTGCGTGGTGTCGCTGCCGGTTGTGTCAGCTTTGTGCCCACTGGCTCCTTGTAACTGGCTGAGGACTCGGACCTCGTGCGTGATGTGCTGGTGCTGCTTAACCCACTGCTGGACGCTTGAGAGGTCATCCAAGTAATTATCTGGTCCTGTTCTTTTGGATTTGTGAGGGTTGTTGTCCTGGACAACATGGGCGGTATTGAGTGGGTTTTCTTGGGTGCTCCCCTGTGGCCTGTACGTGAACCGTCAGGGGAAACACCTCTTCCCTTGCCCCTCCCTCTTTCACCGGATTTCTTCCTCATTTCACTTATCCTTACAGTACACGCTGACTGGCAGCAGTACAGTGGCAGTACAGAAATGCTATACAGTACCACTATTCCCAGCAGCGACACAGAGCACAATGCTATACAGTGACGGGTGAGCGGTGTACCACTATTCCCAGCAGCGACACAGAGCACAATGCTATACAGTGACGGGTGAGCGGTGTACCACTATTCCCAGCAGCGACACAGAGCACAATGCTATACAGTGGCGAACGAGCGGTGTACCACTATTCCCAGCAGACACAGAACAGTACACAGAATGCTATATAGTGTGGCTGAACGAGCGGTGTACCACTATTCCCAGCAGACACAGAACAGTACACAGAATGCTATATAGTGTGGCTGAACGAGCGGTGTACTACTGTTCCCAGCAGACACAGAACAGTACACAGAATGCTATATAGTGTGGCTGAACGAGCGGTGTACTACTGTTCCCAGCAGACACAGAACAGTACACAGAATGCTATATAGTGTGGCTGAACGAGCGGTGTACTACTGTTCCCAGCAGACACAGAACAGTACACAGAATGCTATATAGTGTGGCTGAACGAGCGGTGTACCACTGTTCCCAGCAGACACAGAACAGTACACAGAATGCTATATAGTGTGGCTGAACGAGCGGTGTACCACTATTCCCAGCAGACACAGAACAGTACACAGAATGCTATATAGTGTGGCTGAACGAGCGGTGTACTACTGTTCCCAGCAGACACAGAACAGTACACAGAATGCTATATAGTGTGGCTGAACGAGCGGTGTACTACTGTTCCCAGCAGACACAGAACAGTACACAGAATGCTATATAGTGTGGCTGAACGAGCGGTGTACCACTATTCCCAGCAGACACAGAACAGTACACAGAATGCTATATAGTGTGGCTGAACGAGCGGTGTACTACTGTTCCCAGCAGACACAGAACAGTACACAGAATGCTATATAGTGTGGCTGAACGAGCGGTGTACTACTGTTCCCAGCAGACACAGAACAGTACACAGAATGCTATATAGTGTGGCTGAACGAGCGGTGTACTACTGTTCCCAGCAGACACAGAACAGTACACAGAATGCTATATAGTGTGGCTGAACGAGCGGTGTACTACTGTTCCCAGCAGACACAGAACAGTACACAGAATGCTATATAGTGTGGCTGAACGAGCGGTGTACCACTGTTCCCAGCAGACACAGAACAGTACACAGAATGCTATATAGTGTGGCTGAACGAGCGGTGTACTACTGTTCCCAGCAGACACAGAACAGTACACAGAATGCTATATAGTGTGGCTGAACGAGCGGTGTACTACTGTTCCCAGCAGACACAGAACAGTACACAGAATGCTATATAGTGTGGCTGAACGAGCGGTGTACTACTGTTCCCAGCAGACACAGAACAGTACACAGAATGCTATATAGTGTGGCTGAACGAGCGGTGTACCACTGTTCCCAGCAGACACAGAACAGTACACAGAATGCTATATAGTGTGGCTGAACGAGCGGTGTACCACTGTTCCCAGCAGACACAGAACAGTACACAGAATGCTATATAGTGTGGCTGAACGAGCGGTGTACTACTGTTCCCAGCAGTGACACACAATGACTGGGGGGGACCCTGGCTAGCGTGGCTGGAGCGCGAACTACCCTGCCTGCCTACCCAAAGCTAAACCCACAGACAAATGGCGGAGATATGACGTGGTTCGGGTATTTATTTACCCGAACCACGTGACAGTTCGGCCAATCAGAGCGCGTTCGGGTCCGAACCACGTGACCCGTTCGGCCAATCACAGCGCTAGCCGAACGTTCGGGGAACGTTCGGCCATGCGCTCTTAGTTCGGCCATATGGCCGAACGGTTTGGCCGAGCACCGTCAGGTGTTCGGCCGAACTCGAACATCACCCGAACAGGGTGATGTTCTGCAGAACCCGAACAGTGGCGAACACTGTTCGCCCAACACTAGTTGCCGGGTGAGTGGTAAGTTGTTGTGGGGTGCCTAAATTAAAGCTGAAGGATGGTACACCAAGGTTCCGAGCGGAAGCTGTAGAAGATGGGTGTGCTGTCCAAGCCAGTCAACAAAATCCTCTGGATTTTGAGAGTTCAGGGTATGTGCCCTCTGTGCTGCTGTGATTTCCTGCAGCCCTTGAATAATGCCCAGTGTTCAACCTTGAGGACCCCTATGGGGTGGCCTGCCTCTGTCTTTTTTTGTATTTTGGGTAATGCGCCTGCAACAAGTGAAAAATAATTTACTAGAGTGGTTATGTGCCTGCAACTTTAATGTGGCAAGAATAGCAGTAGTGTGCTCTGGGTGCCAGTGTGCTCTGGAGTGTCGCATACACAGATATATGCAATAGCACCACTGGCGTACCAATAGGGGATGCGACCCCTCCCGTCGCGGGGGGGGGGCCCGGGGCCCCCCTAGGGCCCGCTCAGGGACTTTTGGGGGCAGGAGGGGTCGCAGCATAAGAGCAGAGTGTGGCAGATCGGTGGGGAGGGGGAAATTCCCCCCCCCCCCCTCCCTCACCTCGGGCTTTCCTCTCAGCACTCCCCCTCCTGAAATCATTGGTGGCAGCGGGCAGGCAGCAGCAGCAGTGGTGGCGGCAGGATGATACATTACCTCCTTCTCGCTGGAGGACTTCCGTTCTAAGATCTTCTTGCAACTTCCTGTGTAAACAGGAAGTTGCTCTTAGAGAGCGGAAGTCCTCCAGCGAGAAGGAGGTAATGTATCATCCTGCTGCCACCGCTGCTGCCTGCCCGCTGCCACCAATGATTTCAGGAGGGGGAGCGCTGAGAGGAGAGCCCGAGGTGAGGGATGGGGGAGGATTTCCCCCCTCCCCACCGATCTGCCACACTCTCCTCTTATGCTGTGACCCCTCCTGCCCCCAAAAGTCCCTGAGCGGGCCTGGGGGGGGGGGGGGGGGGGGCGGATTTTTATTTTTTTTTGCAGGGGGGCCCGGGGATTTCTAGGTACGCCCCTGAATAGCACTACCAGAAACCAATTGGATACAAATACTGGAGTGGTACTGTGCCTGCTACTAATGTGACAAACAATAGCAGTAGTGTGCTGTGCACACAGCTCTGGGTGCCAGTGGGCTCTGGAGTGTTGCACATACAGAGATATGCAATAATACTATCAGAATACAGTGGGAAACAAACACTGGCTACTAATGTGGCAAACAATAGCAGTAGCATGCACAGCTCTGTGTGGGTGCCAGTGGACTGTGGCGTGTTGCACATAAAAAATACAGTAGAATTATGTAGTAGCCCCTAAAAGGGCTATTTGGGGTGCTTTCACAGCAAGTCAGTCATTGAGGAACAAGAAAAGAGACCTAGCTTACTTTCCCTATCTGCTGCAGCAATGCTCTGCCCCTTCCTCACACTACAGCAGCCAGAGACGGAATCCAAAATGGCAGACACAACTGCATTTTTAAAGGGGGTGGGGGGTCCAGGAGGGGGTGCTAGCTGGTTGGATGCCATGTGTCTGCTGACTGTGAGGTAAGGGGTCAAAGTTTAGCTCAATGATGTTTGAGGGGGTGGGGGGGTCAAACACACAATGTGTCCGCCGTCCGACACAAGTGCGATCAGCTGATCTTCACCGGGAATTGTCCACTGGTGAACCGTTCGGGCCATAATTGTCGATAGTGATAGGACATAAATGTTAGTCCTCTCAGCAGCAATATTTGTGTAGTGGTGGCCGTGCTCGTGCCCATGTTCGCTAGAGTGCAGGTAATGGTGGTTTTCCAGTAAACAAGTAAAAGTAAACAAGTAGCAGCGCTATCCCAATAACACATAGTCTGTGCAATCAATGTCTGATAGTCAGTAGTCTTCCTCCTCTCTGGACTTCCACCACAGATTAATTCAAGGTCATGTACAAATAATCAAAAACGCACTTACCAGATATACTGACTCTCTTGTTACAGGAGTCAGCATTAGCAGCGAAGGGTCTCAGCCCCCTTCTCGGCTCACTGGCTTCACCAACTCTCTGTGCGCCCCCAGCAGCAAAAGTATCATCACACAAACCCCCACTACAGAGGTTTGACCGCTCAGATAAATTACAATCCTCACCAGGACAAATAGTACACTTCACCAGATGTTTGGTTTTCCAGCCCCTATTGGGCCGGCTGAGGTAATTCAGTGACAGTAAAGAAAAACATTGCTTCTGCAGTGTGGGCCCAGTGTTGGCCTAATAGGGCTTTATTGATCACCTGAAGTGACCATAAAAAATTAAGGTTTTGCCTACACTAATCCATCCGATCGAATTTGGTCTGTCCACAATGAAGCAACAACCTTATCATTTTGTGTGTGCCAAGATGACCATATAGGTCATTGTTAAAGGGAAAGAGGCGCCCAGGTGTGAATAAAATAAATAAAAAACAGTTTAAAATAAAAAAGGGTTAAATTATTTCAAACTGTTTTTAATTTACTTTATTCACACCTGGGTGCCTCTTTCTCTTTAATTGTGCTTAAAACACCCCCCAACAACCCCTGTTGCAGGGGTCGAGACAGAACACCTGAGGTCTTCACCAGTCGGTGACCATCACTTTTTCAAAGGAGAGCAACCATCCAGAGGTCCGGCTGAACCACCCCGAGTGGAGTCGGGTTTGTTGTCTCCACTTGCTTCCTGTGGTCGGTTGCCCCCTTGCAACCCACCTTTGTGAGTACTAGTAAGCTGATTACATTTATCCTACACTTATTACTTGACATATTGTACCGTTGGGCTCCTGATTTTGTCTCCTGTTTTTAGCTATAGGGTGGCACAACACCCCTTCTGTTTTTTCATATAGGTCATTGCTTCATTGAGATATGCAAGCCTCTTGACCACAACAAGGTAGCGATCATGAAGGGGAATTGGCATGCCTTTTTTGGTTGTTGCAGCCACTGTGTAGCACCAGAGGCCAGAAACATTTTGCATGTACAGTCACATGTAGTTTTGTAGCAGTGGCCTTAAAAATTCTGGATTTACCTGTAGAACACAGCCGTCTCAACCACCAGGCAGGTACAAATTCTTGCCTAGAGTGGCAGGAGGAGGGAAGGGCACTGCTGCACTGAGTAGTGAGAGAAGAAATGCCTCTCCGCTCACTCAGGGATCAGTTTACAGCAGCGGCTAACAGCAGCGGCTGACTGGACTCATAACTGATTCACTGATTCATTCAGTTCCTTCAGCTCAATGATTCAAAGAATCACAGAAATGAATGAGTCAGTGAGAGAAGGCACTCATCCTAGCTCACTCAGTTCCAGCTCACTCAGGGATCCATCTGAGTACAGCATCAGCTCCTGAGTCCTGACTCTTCACTCTTAACTGATTCACTGATTCATTCATGCACTTTGAGTCCTATGGGAGAAAAGCGCTTTACAAATGTTATTGTATTGTATTGTATTCAGTTCCTCTCTCTCTGCTACTGGTAACTGCGTGGATGTAGAGACTGAGCGTAGCAGCCAGGCATGGACTGCACCCCAGGCCGCCTTTTATTCAGTGATTTAGGGCTGGTCCTGTGTCTGGTGTATTCAGGTTTGTTGTTGTAAGGCAATGTGAAACACTAGGCTAGCTGATAAAAGTGCAATTAGAGGGCAGGCAAGCTGGTAAATATACACAGCATGATGCAGAGGAGGGTCCATGGGAAAAAAAAAATCTGTCTGGTCTCTCCCCATTGTTAAAATGACCGCATGTGCAGATAAGGTGTTAGGCCTCTTGCACACTGCAAGCGATTCAGATTCCGCTTTTTAATCAGTTTTTACTTCCGATTCAGATTCAGATTTGCAGTTTGCTCCTTCCACACTGCAAATCTGAATCTGAATCGGAGGTAAAAACTGATTAAAAAGCGGAATCTGAATCTGAATTGCTTGCAGTGTGCAAGAGGCCTTAAACAGGTTGAAAAGTTTTGACAGTCCCTAGACTCCTTGTGTAGGTAGTCAAGTTATTCATGAGGCATGCAAAGAGAAAAGACAGCGATGTGGGGACAGAGTCGCAAGTCTTCTGGCAGACAGTAACCCTCCGTGATCCATGCCTCATTCATCTTAATAAAGGTCAGGCATTCAACACTTTGGTGAAATAGTAGACTTCTTCTGTCAGTGACAATCCTTCCTGCTTTACGGAAGGTCCTTTCTGAAAGGAAACTTGTGGCGGGACAAGCCAGAATTTCGATGGCAAATTGTGACTAGACTAGAGATGGCCCGAACCTCCGATTTTCGGTTCGCGAACTTCTGCGAATCGCAATAGACTTCAATGGGGAGGCGAACTTTGAAAACTAGAAACATTTATGCTGGCCACAAAAGCGATGGAAAATTTGTTTCAAGGAGTCTAACACCTGGAGGGGGGCATGACGGAGTGGGATAAACACCAAAAGTCCCAGGGAAAAATCTGGATTTGATGCAAAGCAGCATTTTAAGGGCAGAAATCACATTGAATGCTAAATTGCAGGCCTAAAGTGCTTTAAAACATCTTGCATGTATATACATCAATCAGGGAGTGTAATTAGTGTACTGTTTCACACTGACACACCAAACTCACTGTGTAACGCACCACAAACAGCTGTTTGTGTTGTGACGACCGTGCTGGACTGGTGCGCACCATGGCGAGAGTGCAGGCAGTGGCGGTTTTCAAACCCATATAGTAACCGGGTTGTGGTAGCTCAATGATGGAACTACATTCACTGTCCAGCTGATCAAATATGGTCGGTCCACAATGAAGCAACGACCTTATTATCTTGGGTGTGCCCCCCTCCCCCGAGACACTCATATAGCCGGCGGTCATTGCTTCATTGTGATACGCAAGCCCCTTCACCGCAGCAAGGTAATGATCACGAAGGGGAATTGGCACAGGTACATGCCTTTTGTTTTGTTGTTGCAGCTGAAGTGCAGCCAGAAAAATTAGACAGGCATGTACACGCACCAGAAAAAGTAGTATTGCGGCTGCTACTAGCAGCGGCCTTAAAAATTCAGGAATCCACCTGGAGTCCTGAACCCTGTTGGTGGTGGCAGAGAAGGCAGTCAAGTGGCCTGCGGGCAGAGGTGCTGTGTGGGGAGCGACTTAGTCTTGGGGCAGGCAGTCACACGGCGTGCAGGCAGAGATGCTGTGTGCGGGGACTGACTTAGTCTTGGGGCGGGCAGTAGCACTCTGGGATCCATGCTTCATTCATTTTGATAAAGGTAAGGTACTGAACACTTTTTTGACTTAGGCGACTTCTCTTCTCAGTGACAATGCCTCCAGCTGCACTAAAGGTCCTTTCTGACAGGACGCTTGAGGCAGGGCAAGACAATAGTTGGATGGTAAATTGTGACTGCTCTGGCCACAGGTCAAGCCTGTGAACCTAGTAGTCCATCGCTGCTCATACTGTCGAAGGTTCTTTCTCTACCATTGTTAAAGACAGCGTACGCCTGGGGAGCCAGGGTTCGATTCCGGCCCTGAGTTGGAGCCTGAGAAACGGCTACCACCTTACATCCAAGGAAGGCAGCAGGCATGGCGTGCAAGTCCCTAGGTAATGACAAAAAATAACAATACAGGAGCACTTTCGAGGCCCTGCTGTATATGAGACAAATCAATTTTAAATCCTTTAACAAGAATCTGTTATGGAGGGCAAGTCTGCCATCCATTCAAGTAAAAGGTATGCACTGACTGCCAGGTATAATACAATGTGCAGTCACAGATGCAGTAAAATGTATGCAGTGACTGGTATTACAATACAATGTGCAGTTAACAGGTATGCTCGGAGTGGTATATTACACAGCCTACGGTCACACAGGTACTGTGAACAATTATGAAATGACTGGTATTACAAATGTGCACCTGTCACACACAGACAGGTAGCGGACAGGCACAGTGACACTGCGTGCGCTCACATAGGTAGGTGGGTGCACTGTGAACAGGTAGGTATATGCAGTGATGGGTATGACAATGTGCACCTGTCACACACACACAGGTACCAGACATGCACAGTGACACTGCGTGAGCTCACATAGATAGGTGGGTCACTGACTGAAGTGAACAACAGGTAGGTGTATGTAGGTGTATGCAGTGATGGGTATTACAATGTGCACCTGTCACACACAGACAGGTACCAGACAGGCACAGTGAAACTGTGTGCGCTCACGTAGGTGAGTGCACAGCGAACAACAGGTAGGTATATGTAGTGATGGGTATTACAATGTGCACATGTGACACACACAGGTACCGGACAGGCACAGTGACACTGCGTGCGCTCATGTAGGTAGGTGGGTGCACTGACTGACGTGAACAACATGTAGGTATATGCAGTGATGGGTATTACAGGCAGGTACCGGATAGGCTCAGTGACACTGCGTGCACTCACGTAGGTAGGTGGGTGCCCAGTGAACAACAGGTAGGTATATGCAGTGATGGGTATTACAATGTGCACCTGTCACACACACACAGGTACCGGACAGGCACAGTGACACTGCGTGCGCTCACGTAGGTAGGTGGGTGCACAGTGAACAACAGGTAGGTATATGCAGTGATGGGTATTACAATGTGCGCCTGGCACACACACAGGTAGTCACTGAATGTGCTGGGCCTGGCAGTGGCACACACAGTAGGAATGACCAAGGCTGTCTATGCAACACAAGTGTCAGTGGGACACACACACACACACACACACACACACACACACACACACACACACACACACACACACACACACACACACACATTCACACACACAAAAAGATCACAAGAACAAGATTAGGTCTCAAAAGAGCTGTTGAGGGGTGCTTTTTTTAGCAATAACAATCAGTCAGGAGCAAGCTAACAAGCCTACAAGAGCCTAACTAAGTTTTCCCTATGAGAGTCTGCAGCAGCTATCCCTTCTCTAATTACTGCAGGCACACGAGTGAGTCCAATGCCTGACACTGCCTTCCTTTTATAAGGGGGGGGGGGGGGCTCCAGGAGGGAGTGTAGCCTAATTGGCTACAATGTGCCTGCTGACTGTGATGTACAGGATTAAAGTTGACCCTCATGATGCACTATGGGGACGAACCGAACTTCCGGAAAAGTTCGCTGGCGAATGTGAACCACCGAAGTTCGTCGGGAACTGTTCGTCGGTGAACCGTTCGGGCCACCTCTACACACAAATCGTTGTACAATAAGATTCAAAACATGTGCCATGCAGGGCACATGTGATAACTTGCCCAAATTCAATGCCGCCAACAGATTGCTTACGTTCTCACACACCGCTTTGCCGATCTCCAGTTGGTGCGGGATCAACCACTGATCCACCGGTGAGTTTAGAGCAGCCAGGACTCAGTGCTTGTCCGGGCCATCCCAGTCGTACTTGGGATGTAATATAGGTCCTGGGTAGTTGGGAGTGTGCAGTTGTAGAGGAGGGCACCAGGGGCAATCGCAGGATTTTTAAGGGGGGGGTTCCTGAAAGGTCCAGAAGCACTTATGTCCCCGACTGCTTCCGAATACAGGTGGCTCCATACTGCCCATGCACAAAAGTGCGCTGGCGTATTACGGAGCTGCCTATCTTTGGAAGTACTCAAGGACACGAGTGTTTCTGAGGGCTTCTGGTAGCAGCAAATGTGAACGGGGTACAGCGCTGGAACAACTCCCCAAGAGAGGAACAGGAGATAGACTTAGTTTGGACAATTCAGTGGAATATGCTACATAGTGTCACATAGCGCAAGCGATACCCATATGATGCAGGGATATATGCATCTGCGGAAGATGGCGGCGCTATATAAATACTAAATAATAATATTTTGCCTCACCAGGATTACACTTTTATTTAGCTTTCCTGTATGACAAGAAGACACAGACACCCAGCACTAGGGGAAGGGGGGAAACAAAGGTGAATGAGGGAGGCTGGTGCACACCAAGAGGGCTTCTGAGCGTTTTCAAATCGACAGTGATTTGAAAAGCGCTTGGCTAATGTTACCCTATGTGGGTGTTCCCACAGCAGCGTTGTGATTTTTTCAAAATCGCAGGTATACTGCATGTAGCATGTTTATGAGCAATTCATTCAAAAATCGCTCTGAAAATCACTTCACAAAATCACACTCACAAATTGCTAGCGATTGCTATTGTCATTTTGGCGTGCACTAGCCCAGAGAGAGGAGTGGAGAAATTGAGAATAGCCTGAGATGGAGCAGAGAACTTATCTGTATTGCAGTCCCACATCAGACAGGTTACTTGCCTGTAATCGGACTCCTGTCCCTGTCAGTCTCTCACACAAGTCAGAAAGAAGCCCTCCTGGAGTCTAGGGACTGTCAAAAACTTTTCAGCTTGTTAAACACCTTACCCACACATGCAGTCATTATAACAATGGGGAGAGACCAGACAGATGTTTGCCCACAGACCCTGAGTCCAGGCAAGCTCTGCATCATGCTGTGCATATTTACCAGCTTGCCTGCACTCTAATTTCATCATGTCTGACACTTCTGTGCTGTGGAGAGTCCAGGACTCCATAATCAATATTCTCTCACTGCAGGCTGCATCTTCTTGTGAGGGAAGCTGGGCTGCCTCTCTCATTCTATTAGCTGGAGGGAGGCACCAGAAGTTAAAAGGGAGGGAGAATGAGGCTGTTTATATTATGCGGGCTTCCCTGGCTGAATACACAGCTCAGTGCAGGGGGGAGGTTCCAGACACCCGGAATAGCCCCCTCAGTTCGCCAGTGGGCACTAGAGTTGGGCCGAACCTCCGATTTTCGGTTCGCGAACCCTGTTCGCGAACCTCCGCGAAAGGTTCGGTTCGCGAAAAAGTTCGCGAACCGCAATAGACTTCAATGGGGAGGCGAACTTTCAAAGTTTTAAAAAATTCTATACACTGCAAAAATGATAGAAAACATGTTTCAAAAGCTCTAATGCCTGGAGTCACACCTAATTGAGTGAAATACACTTCACTGCTCGAGGACTCACCCTCCCTCCCTCCTCCAAGCAAGGTCCTTTATACCATTTGCCTACCTACACTAATTCGTTATGGAACAGCTGCTACACACTCTGCTAGGGAGTTTTTACCCTCCCACCTCCCACCTCCCACCTCCCACCTCCCACCTCCCACCTCCCACCTCCCTTCAACCCTTCAACCTATTCCCTCCTCCCTCCGGGAGGAGGGTGTCTTCTGGCAGGGAATTATACTTTTTTTAAAAGCCAGTATATATCATACCATAGCTGGGAATCAAACCCAGATCGCACTGCATGGTGGACACGTCAGTGCATCACCCTAAGCACTGTACCACTACAGTAGTAAGTGAAGCTACCGTAAAATGTACCATTAATGCTCAATGCAATAGAACCATTAGGTTGCTTAAAGGAGAACTGTAGTGAGAGGTATATGGAGGCTGCCATATTGATTTCCTTTTAAGCTATACCAGTTGCCTGGCAGCCCTGCTGATCTATTTGGCTGCAGTAATAATAATAATTATAATCCAAACATTTGTATAGCGCTTTTCTCCTGTCAGACTCAAAGCGCTCAAGAGCTGCAGCCACAGGGACGCACTCAAGAGGCCACCCTGCAGTGTTAGGGAGTCTTGCTTTGAACTCCTTACTGAATAGGTACTTGACCTAGCCAGGATTCGAACCCTGGTCTCCCATGTCAAAGGCAGAACCCTTAACCAGTACACTATCCAGCCACTGTCGTGTGAATCCCACCAGAAACAAGCATGCAGCTAATCTTGTCAGATCTTACAAAAATGTCAAACACCAGATCTGCTGCATGCTTGTTCAGGGTCTAGGGCTAAAAGTATTGGAGGCAGAGGATCTGCAGGATAGCCAGGTAACTGGTATTGCTTAAAAGGAAATCAATATGGTAGCCTCCATATACCTTTCACTACAGTTCTCCTTTAAAGGGAACCTTAACTGAGAGTGATATGGCTGTTTCCTGTAAACAATACCAGTTGCCTGGCAGTCCAGCTGATCTTTGTGACTGCAATAGTGGCTGAATCACACCCTGAAACAAGCATGCAGCTAATCCAGTCTGACTTCAGTCAGAGCACCTGATCTGCATGCTTGTTCAGGGGCTGTGGCTAAAAGTATTAGAGACACAGGATCAGCAGGCAATTCAGGCAACTGGTATTATTTTAAAAGGAAAAATCCATATCCTTCTCCGTTTAGGTTCCCTTTAAGGATTTGTAGCATAAAAGCCAACTCACATTGGCTGGGATTCGAACCTGGGTCTCTCTGTATGGTGGACAAGCACACTATCCACTATACCAACTGAAGCTGGCCTGAAAATGCTGGCCTGAAAATGCTGGCCTGAAATTGCTGGCCTGAAAACAAGCTGCATGCTTGTTTCAGGGTGTGATGCAGCTTGTTTTCAGGCCAGCAATTTCAGGCCAGCAATTTCAGGCCAGCTTCAGTTGGTATAGTGGATAGTGTGCTTGTCCACCATACAGTGAGACCCAGGTTCGAATCCCAGCCAATGTGAGTTGGCTTTTATGCTACAAATCCTTAAAGGGAACCTAAACGGAGAAGGATATGGATTTTTCCTTTTAAAATAATACCAGTTGCCTGAATCGCCTGCTGATCCTGTGTCTCTAATACTTTTAGCCACAGCCCCTGAACAAGCATGCAGATCAGGTGCTCTGACTGAAGTCAGACTGGATTAGCTGCATGCTTGTTTCAGGGTGTGATTCAGCCACTATTGCAGTCACAAAGATCAGCTGGACTGCCAGGCAACTGGTATTGTTTACAGGAAACAGCCATATCACTCTCAGTTAAGGTTCCCTTTAAAGGAGAACTGTAGTGAAAGGTATATGGAGGCTACCATATTGATTTCCTTTTAAGCAATACCAGTTACCTGGCTATCCTGCAGATCCTCTGCCTCCAATACTTTTAGCCCTAGACCCTGAACAAGCATGCAGCAGATCTGGTGTTTGACATTTTTGTAAGATCTGACAAGATTAGCTGCATGCTTGTTTCTGGTGGGATTCACACGACAGTGGCTGGATAGTGTACTGGTTAAGGGTTCTGCCTTTGACATGGGAGACCAGGGTTCGAATCCTGGCTAGGTCAAGTACCTATTCAGTAAGGAGTTCAAAGCAAGACTCCCTAGAGGGTGGCCTCTTGAGTGCGTCCCTGTGGCTGCAGCTCTTGAGCGCTTTGAGTCTGACAGGAGAAAAGCGCTATACAAATGTTTGGATTATAATTATTATTATTACTGCAGCCAAATAGATCAGCAGGGCTGCCAGGCAACTGGTATAGCTTAAAAGGAAATCAATATGGCAGCCTCCATATACCTCTCACTACAGTTCTCCTTTAAGCAACCTAATGGTTCTATTGCATTGAGCATTAATGGTACATTTTACGGTAGCTTCACTTACTACTGTAGTGGTACAGTGCTTAGGGTGATGCACTGATGTGTCCACCATGCAGTGCGATCTGGGTTTGATTCCCAGCTATGGTATGATATATACTGGCTTTTAAAAAAGTATAATTCCCTGCCAGAAGAATGGAGGAGGGAATAGGTTGAAGGGTTGAAGGGAGGGAGGAGGAGGGAGGTGGGAGGAGGAGGGAGGTGGGAGGCCAATTAAAATCTCACTAGCAGAGAGTGTAGCAGCTGTCCCATAACTAATTAGTGTAGGCAGACAACTGAGTCAAATGGTATAAAGGACCTAGCTTGAAGGGAGGGTGGGCAGGTCCTCAAGCAGTGTGTTTGACCATAACATGTCTGCTGACAGTGAAATGGAGGGTAAAAATTTTGTTTTTTGATGCGAACTGGGCGAAGCGAACTTCCGCAAACGTTCGCCTGCGGGAGGCGAACGCGAACCACCGAAGTTCGCCAGGAACCGTTCGCCGGCGAACCGTTCGGCCCAACTCTAGTGGGCACATCAGCAGCGGTAGAGGAGGACTCAGTCGAGAACGATAGCGAAGAGAATGGAAGAGGAGTAGGAGAAGAAGAGGAGGTGGCAGCAGCCCTGCCAGCCATTTGTGGAGGTGTCACCAATTCCACAGCAGAGCCACGCATTCCATGCTTGCCGGCGCTCAGCAGGTTTATTGAGTCAGGTGAAAATGCAAATGTCGATGTGAAAATAACTGGTGAAAATTTTAGTTCTTACCTAGTAGCAACTAGTAGCTATGACTAGATTTTTCCCATGAAACATGTCGTTCACACTATATGGTCTTGTGACTGACTTTGGATAAGGTAAGCAACCCTTACCACTTACAGTCCTGCCCATAATTATTCATACCTCTGGCAAATTTTGACTTAAAGTTACTTTCATTCAACCAGCAAGTAATTTTTTGAGGGGAAATGACATAGATGTCTCCCAAAAGATAATAAGACAAAGTACAAGAGGCATTATTGTAAAAAAAAAAAAATAATAATTCTCAGCTTCTATTTACATTTGAGCAAAAAGTGTCCAGTTCAAAATTATTCATAACCTTCACAAACTATCACAGTCTATGGGAAAATCCAAAGTTCTATACCATTCCAAATAGTCCACACTGTTCTTAAGCATCCTAATTACCCTAATTCATTGGAAACATCTGTTTTATTCAACTCAACAGGTGAAAAACGGCACCTCTCTGCAGCTCCTTTGTCTTAGCCATGACAGTCCACAAACCGGACTGTCATGGCTAAGACAAAGGAGCTCAGGGAGGACCTGCAGCTGCGCATTGTGGCTGCTCACAAGTCAGGAAAGGGTTACAAGGTAGTTTCCAAATGGTTTTATTCCATTGGCTACAGTGCAAAGTATTATTAAAAAATACAAAATGTTCCATACTGCGGGAAATCTTAGAGGACGTGGTCGGAAGCCAAAAGTGACGCCTGTGCTGGCCAGGATAGTGAGAAAGGTGAAAAAGAATCCAAGGAACACCACCAAGGCCTTCCTGTTGAATCTTGGCTCCACTGGTGGCAATGTCTCAAGGCAGACAATCCAATGGACACTGCACACTGCTGTGTTCCATGGATGCAGACCAAGGAGGGCGTCACGTCTCAAGATAAGGCACATAAAAGCTCATTTGGTCTTTGCAAATGCTCATCTGGAAAAGGAAGAAGACTTATGGTCTTCTGTGTTATGGTCAGATGAAATAAAAATTGAATTGTTTAGTCACAATGATGTTTCCTTCATTTGGCATAAAAAAACTCACTTATCATGGTTCCAGGCTCTGAAGTTAGACGGGAACTTCGACACCTAGAAGAATGAGTAGGTGAGTCTGTCTGCCTTAATTCCTCCCTGCTTCGCTTTATAATGATGCGGGGAGGAGTGTAAATGCTGTGGGGGATGCGGGGGACGTATAGAAAATGTATTCATTCCAAGGGCTCTAATTTAAATTTATTTCTAAAGACCATCCTGCCCTAAAGTCCAGTCTGGGCACCAAGTCCAGAGGGGATACCGCAGGGAGGAAGGGGATGCAGGGATGCCTTAAGGGAGTAAGGGAGGAAATAACCTCACGATTGGCTTCAACCGGAGACTTCAGCCAAGATGGCCCCTGCCAGAGAATTCTCAGAATTTATTATATAAAATTCACTGGCATAGTTTGGCTATCAGTTCCTCCTTAAGGTCTTTTATTGTTATAAAAGGTGTGAATGTGTTGAGTAGGTTAAAGACTTGACAAAGGGCCTCATGCCCAAAATGTTGTTCTAACGTAGATGGATAGATGCAGTCGCTCCTGCAGCGGTTTGAGTTCTCACCACTGTGTTTCTTTACATTTATTTTAAAGGACAACTGAAGGAACCCAAAATGTAGTAATATAAACATGTCAATGTGTCCATTATGGAATCATGATACTCGCAGTTCTCTGGTTATGCTCTGCCTCTGTTTCTGTGCTTCGCCCACAGTTTGTGGGTCTGACTAAAGCCAGTTAAACAGAAGCCTGAGGAACTCTTCTCCTTCTGCACATACTCTGTCCTACTCCACGTTTTTTGCTTGTCAGCGCTACCACCAAGCTGAGTACAGCAGCTGCTGAGCATCCTGAGCTTGTGGAAGTGCTGTTTGTGTATCGCTGAGAAGAACCCTTACAGAGCATGCACTGGAGGAGGACATCTTTGGCTTCAATCGGACCTAGAAACAAAAGGCAAAGCAGAGGAATAGTCGGGAGACTGGTGTAGCCAAGGGGACTGTAAGTACAGAGATCCCATAATGGACACACCTTGACATGTTTAGGAAGGGACTAGATTGTGCTACGTAGTTACATAGCTAGTTTGGTTGAAAAAAGACATTCGTCCTTCAAGTCCAACAAGGAAAAAATAAAATAAAAATAGGACAGTTAGTGACAAGACAATATATACTCTGTACAGCAGTGTTGCCAACTCATCCCTTTAATTACTGACACATCTAAGTTATACAGGTTCTGGAGCTATTTGCACATAATCAGTGCCTTAACTGCATCTACCTAGTCACAAAACCTGTATAATTCATATGTGTCAGTAATTAAAGGGATGAGTTGGCAACACTGCTGTACAGTGCTGCGTAATATGTCGGAGCTATATAGATACTTAAATAAATAAATGTTTATATTGCTAAATTTTGGGTCACTTCAGGTGTCCTTTAATCTCCTCTTCTCAAAAGTGAATAAAATAGCATTTCCATTAATTCCTATTCTCTATACCTAATTAGTTTAGAAGCCATTGTTTACACTATATCCATTTTTGGGATATCTTTTTTTTTTTTTTTTTTTTTCTGGTGCCATTGCTAAACTCCATATTCATGTTGTGGTTTGGTGCTTTGTACATGGACAAAATATATTTTTTCTAGCTCTCTCAAGTAATTATGCTTCTTTTGATACAAGCCAGAATCTCGCTAATCTTAAAGTGATACTCCGCTCTTCCTAAATATATTTTAGAAATGTAGCAGTGTAGCAAAAATATTTTTTACAATTCAATGTCAAAAATTACCTTTTTCATAAGGTAATTTTTTACATTGACGTGTAAAAAATATTTTTATTTAGCAAATAAAAAAAATATCTAAAAACGATCAAACAATGATGCAAAATGAACCCAACATAAGAGGGCTTCAATGAAGCACATTTTACTAAGTTGGGTACAGTACAAAATGTACACTGAGTTTGAAAAAAAAATACCTTCTCCATTTTAATTTACAGCAAGATATCACAAGATATCAACGTCCAAAACTGACTTTATGTTCAAGCTGCATTGCTTTTCTAGTCTGGAATATGCACTGTGTGTTGCACCAGTTTTCTGTTCAGGCAGCTCAGATCTATCCTCCTCCTGCATGACAACTTAGCAGCACAAAGCAGGAACTGTTGCTTATTTTCCAAACCTTCAGGGCTTGTTTCCACTGTTGCGACGCGATTTCGGCCGCATTCCGACGCTTGTAAAAACGCATGCGGATGCGTTTCCGCATGCGTTTTTACCCGCGATTTCGCATGCGATTTCGCATGGCAGGGTGCCATGCGAAATTAACCATGACACTGCCAGGGCCAAATAAAATTGAAAAAGGTGCGAAATCGCACGCGAAATCGCGGGTAAAAACGCATGTAACAAACGCATGCGTTTTTACTATTAAATACATTAGCGGCGATTCGCACGGATTCCCGACGCAGGCGAAATCGTTGGCTCTTTTGTGCGTTTTTTTCACGCTGAAAAAAACGCACCTCAACAACGCTACAGTGGAAACAGGCCCATCCACTTGCATTACATGTGCGGATCTGCATGCGTTGGACGCATGCAGATTCGCGATAGTGGGAACGAGCCCTCACTATTTGAGTGTCTGTCAGGAAATGCTAAACCTGACATTCTTGACTGTGTCTTTTACAACTGGGATCTGAATTCATGTATATGAGGTAAATAAATACTGTATATGCAATTAATCCTGATAATACATAGAACTGAACGGATTAGTTATTTCCCAACCGTAGTGGTATTTCATTCTAAAAGCAGAAGATTGGTATCCATACTGGTATTTTAACAGGGTTGGTGGTTCATGTTTGTTTACTCTAGGGTCTGCACATTCACCCCTGCTGGCAAAAAATAACTTTCCAAGTGGCCAAACTGTGTTGGCCATCTGCAAAAATGTTTCCTCCATCATGCCCAGTGTGTCGTGTGCCCCTCCACCCCACAGATAGTGGTATCAAAGGCTGACTAACAGGAGCATAACTAGAAATCACTGGCCCCCCCTGCAAAACTTTGAATGGGCCCACCTCCACCCCCTTTTTCTTTATCAAGCATCACTACAGTACACAGTACTTGGGAAGGGGTAGAAAGGCTGGGGGTAGAGCAAAGCTGTACACAAGACCCTGCTAAACACTGAATAGGGACTGTCTACAAATCTTTGTCTGCAAAACTTTTTATGATTCATTATCAATGGCTGAGCAGATGCAGTTATTAGAACAATTGTGCAGAGAGCAGAAAGTTTTTTTCTCTCCGTTCCCTTAGTTGTCAGTCTCTCAGGACAGGGAAAAGAGACTTTTCCCCCATGGGCTCCCTGCAGCTTCTGGGCCCCCCTGCGGCTGCATCCCTTGCAGGGTCTATTGTTACTCCCCTGCTGACTAATAGTTTGGGGAGGGGGGGGGGGAGACCAGAGACTACTTACTAACTTACTACTTTTATTGATGTGTGGGGGGGGGGGACTATTCCAAAACATGATGATAAGAAGTTTAGATAAGAACAGAACATTTATATTGCAGTTTTCTCCCGGCGGATATAAAGCACTTCAGAGCTGCAGCCATTGGCGTACTCCATGGGCTAACAGGATCATTAGGGGGCCTTGCTCAAACACTACTTACTGTTTTACATTCTGGTTTGAGCTGACCTCAAACCCTTAAACAAAGGCAGCAGCCTTACCGTAGGGATGGCAATGCTTAGTGGAAAGGTATGTGATGAGTTTCATCAGCTTTAGATTTAGATTTGTGAGGTTCTGATTTGCTGTGATAACTTCATGATCATCCAGCAACAAATCAGAGCCTAACAAATCTACCAGCTGATTAAGCTGAGCACATGCTTTTCCATGAGTTCTCCTAAGCATTTGCACTTACCAGTATCCTATCTAGCTGACCCTCTTAATTTAAAATGTTAAAGTATTTTGAATTGTAAATTGGTTTTTTTTTTTTTTTTTTTTGTGTAATAGTGGTCCTTTATAATTTATTTTTAGGAAAAAAAGATTAGTATATAGGACTCAATAAATATCAGAAAATTGAACTTTATTAATTTAGTCTGAAGAAGGCTTATTAGCTGTAACCTTACTTTTTTTTTTTTTTTTCTTTTTTAACAATTAAGTTTTATTGAACAAATTTCAGCAATTAACAGGTGAATAGCAAATAGAAAAGCATGGATACTATAAATAGGCATACCAAACATAACACATGACAGAGTTGTATGAGTATTTAATAACCTTGCAGTTAAAGGTGTTCAAGAGTTGCTACATGAAAAACTCAGTTCAGATCGTCATGGTTGATAACGGAGGCCGAACAACATTCTATAAGTCTAGTTATTTGTCGTTGAATACTATTATGAGGCTGGTCCATCACAGGGAGGAAGAAATAAATAAAGATGAAGAGACAAGATGAGCTCAGAGATCTCAACATATAGAGAGAAAAAAGAGATGGTAGAGGGTACAGAGAGGAGTGTAAATATGTGGGTAGCTCCAATCACGTGGACCCCATCATTTGTTTATAGGTGTCCGAACACTGGAAGTCCGTCCACACCGACCAGGTTATGGTGTATTGCTCAGATCGCTCATGCGACAAAAGAATTAGATGTTCCATATGCTCTATAAATTAAATTCTCTTAATCCAGAATCTAATTGACGGTGCGTTGGGTAACTTCCAGTGGAGGGGGATCATTGCCCTTGCAGCGTTAAAGAGATGGATGGTTATTGATTTTTTTGTATAGCTTAATGGGTTCATGAGTATTGTGGAGGAAAAAAGTGGCTGGGTTAAAGAGGATTTTGTCCCATGAGATTAATTCCATCAATCGGTGAACTTCCATCCAAAAAGGGGTGATTTTAGGGCAGGACCAGAATATGTGAAGGATATCACACCCGCCGGCGCCACATCTCCAACAGGAGTCCAGTGACGAGGGAAATATTTTATGCAATATTTGTGGGGTTTTGTACCAGCAAGACAATATTTTGGAAACCTAGTTCTTGAGTATTTTCATTTAGGGAGCCTTTATGGTTTAGAGTAAAGATTTTTTGCCACTGCTCATCCTCAATAAATTGTCCGAGGTCTCTCTCCCATGTTTCCTGATAACCAATTTTGTCTGGAGTTGTAGAGGCTACAAGAATCTGGTATATGGTGGATATTAGGTGTCTGTGGGGCGCAGGAGTTAAGATTAATTTCTCAAGTGGTGTTAAGGCCGAGGACCAATTATCGTTTTTTAGTAGGGAGCGTAAGAAGTGCCGGATTTGAAAGTATTGCCAATTAGAGGGAGGTATCTGATCCCTCATCCTGGCCATTTCCTGATGGCTTTTGATTCTTCCTGCAATTAGAAAATCTCTTGCACTGGGAGGTTGGTGAGGATCCCATGAAATAAGAAATGGTATATCCGCAGCTGGTTTGAAAGCTGGGTTATCTTTTAAAGGGGTAGGCGGGCCCAGTATTTTGGTGAGACTTAAGGAAGAAGCGTATCTTCTAAAGCATTTAACTGTGGCTTCCATGAGTGGGTTTTGCCAGGCTACCTGGATGCTGCGTGGGATATCAACCCAGCCTAAAGCTGACGCATGAACACCAGCCAATTCCTGCTCGATAGAGACACATAATTGAGAGGCCACCATGTGGTATTTCTGGAGGTCTGGAAGACCTACCCCACCTAGATCTTTTGGGGTTGACAGTAGAGTTGAGCCGAAATTTTCGTAATTTCGCATTACTATAATTACGCATGCGAAATTTGCGATTACGATGCAAAATTACGGTAGCGTAATTGCCATTAAAATCGTAATTGAAAATACCGTAAGCGTAATTTTCAACTCGTAATTTCGCATTTCGTTCATGCCGTAATTTCGCATTAAACGCTACCGTAATTTCGCGTTAAACCGTAACGCTCCGTATGATATATAAAAAAGCCGCCGACTTTAAGGGTTAATAGCAAAGCCCCCTTAAATGCTAAGAGCCTCAAATTTGGAGAATATATTAAGGAGATCAGGAAGAATAAGAAGAAAAATTTTTTTGCAAAAAGACCTTATAGTTTTTGAGAAAATCGATGTTAAAGTTTCAAAGTAAAAATGTATATATTTAAAAACCCGCTGACTTTAACGATTAATAGCAAAGCCTGCTTAAAGTTTAGGAACACCAAATTCCTAGGGTATATTAAGGGGATCAGTGGGAATAAGAGGAAACATTTTTTTTCAAAAAGACCTTATAGTTTTTGAGAAAATCGATTTTTAAGTTTCAAGGGCAAAAATGTCTTTTAAATGCGGAAAATGTCAGTTTTTTTTGCACAGGTAACAATAGTGTATTATTTTCATAGATTCCCCCAAGTGGGAAGAGTTTTACTTACTTCGTTCTGAGTGTGGGAAATATAAAAAAAAAAACGACGTGGGGTCCCCCCTCCCAGACCTCTTTAACCCCTTGTCCCCATGCAGGCTGGGATAGCCAGAATGCGGAGCACCGGCCGCGTGGGGCTCCGCACCCTGACTATACCAGCCCGCATGGTCCATGGATTGGGGGGTCTCGGAAGGGGAGGGGCAGCCAAGCTTTCCCCTCCCCCTCCGAGCCCTTGTCCAATCCAAGGACAAGGGGCTCTTCTCCACCTCCGATGGGCGGTGGAGGTGGAGGCCGTGATTTCCTGGGGGGGGGGGGGGGTTCATGGTGGAATCTGGGAGTCCCCTTTAAAAAGGGGTCCCCCAGATGCCCACCCCCCCTCCCAGGAGAAATGAGTATAGAGGTACTTGTACCCCTTTCCCATTTCCTTTAAGAGTTAAAAGTAAATAAACACACAAACACTTAGAAAAAGTATTTTAATTGAACAAAAAACATAACCACGAAAAAAGTCCTTTAATATTCTTAATTAACCATTAATACTTACCTGTCCCTTTAAATAAATGATCCCACGCAATATCCTCGGAAATGTTCTATCAGTTACAATGTAACAAAGTTATTACAATGTAACAACTTTGTTACATTGTAACTACGCCGCACCCGACGCCACTCGCCGCTCAGCCGCCGCATTTAAGGGGGCTTTGCTATTAACCCTTAAAGTCGGCGGCTACCTAACATTGATCCATGCGTCAACTTTTCCGCTTGGGAGCATGGCCATACGAATTAATTTCGAAATTTCGTGAAATCCTTCTTCATTACGATTATGTACTTACGGCCATAATCGTAATTACACTAATTACGCGAAATTTCGCGAAATCGTAATTACGTCATTACTCATCTCTAGTTGACAGTGTAGATCTCTTGATACGGGGGGGGGGGGGTTGTTGCCCCATATATATCTATTAATTTCTCCTTCTAGGTTTCTTAGGAAGGTGGGAGGAAGGTCGATTGGTAGACATTGGCTTTTGTATAGAATGCGGGGCAAAAGGTTCATTTTAATGGAAGACATTCTTCCAAACCATGACAGATGGGTTTGTTTGCCCCCTAACCTTACTTTTTATGTACCTATAAGTTAGCCAATACATGGTATTATCCTGATTCAAAACTTCTTAATATAGGCAAAATATTTTTTTATTTAAAAACGTCAAAGGCTTCCTGGGGCACACAGGAGAGAGGTATCAGTGCACATGGAAGCTAAGTATGCATAAAAATTGGTATGGTTTGTTGGCCACACTTTAGCACATACAAATACAATGCCTAATCATGATCAATCTGTCTAATCACTGGCAATCTAAAGAACCTTTCATGGGTAATACAGTATTAATTTAAACATAAAAAAGTAATATATTGAAATTATGAACCAGAGTTCCAGTAGATGCAGTATACTTTTTTACTGTCCTATTGTGATAACTGTGAAGCAGATATCTTTTCACACCATTGTATGCATTAATCTTTAATGGCACAGTTTATTTCATATCCGTCGTCTCTCTGTTCAGGACAGGAGGAGAAAAGGAGTTAAATTTAATACTCAGCCTCTCGCTGTAGTGGTTGCCAAGTCACCGAATGCAAGGATAACTAAGTTTGGAGATGTCCCCTCCATAGTCATCTGCTGTTATCCAGCAGTATTACATTGTGGTACATCATGGGAACTCCTTAATGAAATCATAGTTCCTCACAGCTTGTCATGTTTCATGACTGCTCCGTGACTGCAAGCTGAATGATTTCTGGGCACCTTCGTGAAAACTGGATCTAGCAAGCAAAATTAATGTCAATTTTAAAAGTGATTCAGATAAGTGCGGTCAAATTCAATCATCGGGAATAACATTTGAGCAGAACAGGAAATTGATGAGCAGACTTCTCTTGCAAATTCACTTTAAATATCCATTTTTCTTTTGTGCGGATTATGTCTCCTTGTAGAGAAAGAGGAGAGAACATTGACCCTAAAAAACCTGGACTATCAATTGCATCTTACCACTGCGGATCTGATTAACCATTCATTTCAAATATACTGTTATTAAATGGAACAAATGTATTATTAGCCATGGAAGTAAAACTTGCTACAGAGTAATTAAATTCTACAGAGCATTGCAAAATTTGTCAAACATCCGGAGGCATCTAAGACTGGGCTTAAAGAGCCTCTTCAGACAGGCAAATAAAGATATTTTTATTTCTCATTCTGCATTTATCCATATTTCTCTTTCTGTGTTTATTTATCTCTGTCTCCTACATGTCCATTTCTATTTGCATGAGGTTCTAGCCCTTCACTCCACTGTTAAACATTTAAATAAAATCTTATAATAACAAAAAACGTCTAAACTTTAACTCTAAAAAAATTAACTCTGTGCAATACAGCAATTTCAAGAAGCTTAATTTCAATTTCTTCATAAGGCGACAGTCAACCCAGGCAGGTGCTTGGGGTCAAGGCCGTATTTAGGCCATGGCCTAGGGCACCATAGGAGCAAGTAGTGTTGGGCGAACACCTAGATGTTCGGGTTCGCGAACGTTCGCCGAACATCGCCGCGATGTTCGGGTGTTCGCGCCGAACTCCGAACATAATGGAAGTCAATGTGGACCCGAACTTTCGTGCTTTGTAAAGCTTCCTTACATGCTACATAACCCAAATTAGCAGGGTATGTGCACCTTGGGAGTGGGTACAAGAGGGAAAAAAATATTTGAAAAAGAGCTTATAGTTTTTGAGAAAATTGATTGTAAAGTTTCAAAGGAAAAACTGTCTTTTAAATGTGGAAAATGTCATGTTTCTTTGCACAGGTAACATGCTTTTTGTCGCCATGCAGTCATAAATGTAATACAGAGAAGAGGTTCCAGGAAAAGGGACCGGAAACGCTAACCCAGCAGCACACGTGAGGGAACAGGAGGAGCCGCAGGAGGAGAAGGCCACGCTTTTTGAGACACAACATCCCAGGCCTTGCATGAGGACAAATAGCGTGCGGATATAGCAATGCTTTTTGCCGCCATGCAGTCATAAATGTAATAAAGATGAGAGGTTCAATAAACAGAGACTGGAAACGCTAACCCAGCAGCAGCAGCAGCACACGTGAGGGAACAGGAGGAGCCGCAGGAGGAGAAGGCCACGCTTTTTGAGACACAACATCCCAGGCCTTGCATGAGGACAAATAGCGTGCGGATATAGCAATGCTTTTTGCCGCCATGCAGTCATAAATGTAATAAAGATGAGAGGTTCAATAAACAGGGACCGGAAATGCTAACCCAGCAGCAGCAGCAGCACACGTGAGGGAACAGGAGGAGCCGCAGGAGGAGAAGGCCACGCTTTTTGAGACACAACATCCCAGGCCTTGCATGAGGACAAATAGCGTGCGGATATAGCAATGCTTTTTGCCGCCATGCAGTCATAAATGTAATAAAGATGAGAGGTTCAATAAACAGGGACCGGAAACGCTAACCCAGCAGCAGCAGCAGCACACGTGAGGGAACAGGAGGAGCCGCAGGAGGAGAAGGCCACGCTTTTTGAGACACAACATCCCAGGCCTTGCATGAGGACAAATAGCGTGCGGATATAGCAATGCTTTTTGCCGCCATGCAGTCATAAATGTAATAAAGATGAGAGGTTCAATAAACAGGGACCGGAAACGCTAACCCAGCAGCAGCAGCAGAACACGTGAGGGAACAGGAGGAGCCGCAGGAGGAGAAGGCCACGCTTTTTGAGACACAACATCCCAGGCCTTGCATGAGGACAAATGGCGTGCGGATATAGCAATGCTTTTTGCCGCCATGCAGTCATAAATGTAATAAAGATGAGAGGTTCAATAAACAGGGACCGGAAACGCTAACCCATCACAGATGGTCATTGTTCATGTTACTTGGTTGGGGTCCAGGAGTGTTGCGTAGTCGTTTCCAATCCAGGATTGATTCATTTTAATTTGAGTCAGACGGTCTGCATTTTCTGTGGAGAGGCGGATACGCCGATCTGTGACGATGCCTCCGGCAGCACTGAAACAGCGTTCCGACATAACGTTGGCTGCCGGGCAAGCCAGCACCTCTATTGCGTACATTGCCAGTTCGTGCCAGGTGTCTAGCTTCGATACCCAATAGTTGAAGGGTGCAGATGGATTGTTCAACACAGCTACGCCATCTGACATGTAGTCCTTGACCATCCTCTCCAGGCGATCGGTGTTGGAGGTGGATCTGCACGCTTGCTGTTCTGTGGGCTGCTGCTGCATGGGTGTCATAAAATTTTTCCCACTCCAAGGACACTGCCGATACCATTCCCTTTTGGGCACTAGCTGCGGCTTGTGTTGTTTGCTGCCCTCCTGGTCGTCCTGGGTTTGCGGAAGTCAGTCTGTCGGCGTACAACTGGCTAGAGGAGGGGGAGGATGTCAATCTCCTCTCTAAAGTCTCCACAAGGGCCTGCTGGTATTCTTCCATTTTGACCTGTCTGACTCTTTCTTCAAGCAGTTTTGGAACATTGTGTTTGTACCGTGGATCCAGAAGGGTATAAACCCAGTAATTGGTGTTGTCCAGAATGCGCACAATGCGTGGGTCGCGTTCAATGCAGTCTAGCATGAATTGAGCCATGTGTGCCAGAGTCCTGCCAGAAACCTCATCATCCTCTTGTGAGCGTTGTGATAGTTGTTGTGATGCATCATAGTCGTCACCTTCTTCCTGGTCTGCTTCTGCTGACCATTCGCGCTGAATTGTGGAAGTCCAACGTGCACCGCTCTGGCCCTCATCCGTGGTGGCAGGAAATTCCTGCTCCAACTCCAGCTGTTCCTCCTCCTCTTCTTCGTCATAGCTGCTGGGGCCAGCGTTTCCTGAGGCGGATGGCCTGATGTTGGTACCATCACGCTGATCGTTTTCTCCCTCAGATTCCCCCAGTTGCATCATGACAGCTGTTTCCTTGATTTTCAACATCGACCTCTTCAGTAAACACAGCAGTGGTATGGTAATGCTAACTGAAGAGTTGTCACTGCTCACAAGCAACGTGGATTGCTCAAAATTTTGGAGGACTTGGCAGAGGTCCAACATGTTGGCCCAATCGGATCCACAGAAGCTTGGCAGCTGTCCTTATGTGCCTCGGTACTGCGCCGTCATGTACTGGACCACTGCACTCTTCTGCTCGCAAAAGCGGGCTAGCATGTGCAGCGTAGAATTCCAGCGCGTAGGGACATCACACCGCAAGCGATGGTGGGGGAGATTGAAGCGCTCCTGCATCTTGGCGAGTGCCCCCGAAGCAGTACTGGAATTTCTGAAATGTTTGGCCACTCCTCGCACCTTCAACAGAAGATCGGCCACGCCTGGGTATGTCCTCAGGAACCGCTGAACTACTAGGTTCATCACGTGCGCCAGGCAAGGGATGTGTGTCAGCTTAGCCAACCTTAAAGCGCGAATGAGATTACTCCCATTATCACACACAACCATGCCCGGTTTCAGGTCCAGCGGTGCCAGCCACAAATCCGTCTGTTCCTTTATTCCCCTCCAAATTTCCTCCCCTGTGTGCTGCTTATCCCCAAGGCAGATCAGCTTCAGCAACGCTTGCTGACGCATGCCAACAGCTGTGCTGCACTGCTTCCACGATCCTACTGCTGTTGGGTTAGCGTTTCCGGATGAGGTACAGCTTTGAGATGCGTTGGAGGAGAAGGAGTCAGAGAGGTAGGTGCTGCTGTTGTTATCCAGTGGGAGGGACGGCGGTGCAGCTGTTTGCGGCGTGGGCAACACCCGCGCCGTAGCAGGTGAGGAATCGCTGCCAGGCTCCACAAGGTTCACCCAGTGCGCGGTAAGGGAGATGTATCGACCCTGGCCGAACGCACTCGTCCAGGTGTCAGTGGTGAGGTGAACCTTGCAGGCAACGGCATACTTCAAGCTTCGGGTTATTTTGCTGACCACGTGCTCATGCAACTCAGGCACTGCAGAGCGCGTAAAGTGGTAGCGGCTGGGAACCACGTAACGTGGGATGGCCACTGACATCATGCCCTTGAAGCTGTTTGTCTCCACCACTCGATATGGCAGCATTTCGCAGGCCAGAAGCTTGGCTATGCTGGCTGTTACTGCCACGGCCCGGGGGTCATTTGCTGGCAATTTCCTCTTGCGCTCAAACATCTCCGACACAGACAACTGAACCGTAGCGCTGCACACGGAAGGGCTGTTGGTTGTTGTGTTTGATGAACACTGGGAGACCTCAAGAGCACTACTCCGGAAAGTGACAGTGTCAGCGTCGTCTGATGTTTGTGAATGTTGTGAACCACGCAATGGCTGGGCTACTGCTGCTGCTGAGGCGGGTCTGGTGGTGAGTCTGGTGAACCCAAGGGAGGCAGGGTTGCTGGTACCCTGTCCTGCCGCGTTTGCCCACAGAGTGGGATGTTTGGATAGCATGTGGCGGCTCATGCTGGTGGTGGAGAGGTTGTTAATACTTTTCCCCCTGCTCAGGCGGGTCTTGCACACCTTGCAAATTGCCATGGTAACATCCTCAGTGCAGTCTTCAAAGAAAGCCCAGACTTTGGAGCACCTGCCTTGCTGGCGATTTCTGTTTGCTCCTCTTTTGCCTCTCACTTGAACTTCCACGCTTGTGGTGCCTGAAATTGCGCGCCGCCTACCTTGTGGCACAAGGCGAACTCGTGCAGCAGTGGGTTCTTCAACAGACTCATCTGTGCTGCTGCTACGACGGCGATGTTCTCGTTCACAAACAAAATCTGGGTCTATGTCCACATTGTCCATACCCTCCTCTTCCATCTCCTGAAACTCGTCATATGTCATTGTGGGGGGCCGCCGCCGTGGAGTAGAGCTCCCCAGAACAACCTCTGCGCAGCTCACTCCAACGTCGTCTTCCAGATCTTGTCGGCCGACCTCCTGCAATTGCAACCCCTCCTGCCCAACTTGCTCTGGGATTTGGGATTCCGAGTCCTCCTCGGACTCTCCTTGTATTTCAGTGTGCGGTGCATTTCCCACAGTTAATGGTTGTGAATCCGGGCACAACATTTCTGGCTGTTCCTCCATTGACCTTTGAAAGGTGGAAGTTTGTTGGGCTGGGAATAGCTCCTGCGAATACCCCATTGTGTCCTGAGGTAATTCATCGGACTGGTTATCTGGCAGTTTTTGCGTGGTGTCGCTGCCGGTTGTGTCAGCTTTGTGCCCACTGGCTCCTTGTAACTGGCTGAGGACTCGGACCTCGTGCGTGATGTGCTGGTGCTGCTTAACCCACTGCTGGACGCTTGAGAGGTCATCCAAGTAATTATCTGGTCCTGTTCTTTTGGATTTGTGAGGGTTGTTGTCCTGGACAACATGGGCGGTATTGAGTGGGTTTTCTTGGGTGCTCCCCTGTGGCCTGTACGTGAACCATCAGGGGAAACACCTCTTCCCTTGTCCCTCCCTCTTTCACCGGATTTCTTCCTCATTTCACTTATCCTTAAAGTACACGCTGACTGGCAGCAGTACAGTGGCAGTACAGAAATGCTATACAGTGGCGGGTGAGCGGTGTACCACTATTCCCAGCAGCGACACAGAGCACAATGCTATACAGTGGCGGGTGAGCGGTGTACCACTATTCCCAGCAGCGACACAGAGCACAATGCTATACAGTGGTGGGTGAGCGGTGTACTACTATTCCCAGCAGACACAGAGTGGCAGTAAACAGAATGCTATATAGTGTGGCTGAGCGAGGTACACAGAGTGGCAGTAAACAGAATGCTATATAGTGTGGCTGAGCGAGCGGTGTACTACTATTCCCAGCAGACACAGAACAGTAAACAGAATGCTATATAGTGTGGCTGAGCGAGCGGTGTACTACTATTCCCAGCAGACACAGAACAGTAAACAGAATGCTATATAGTGTGGCTGAGCGAGGTACACAGAGTGGCAGTAAACAGAATGCTATATAGTGTGGCTGAGCGAGCGGTGTGCTACTATTCCCAGCAGACACAGAACAGTAAACAGAATGCTATATAGTGTGGCTGAGCGAGGTACACAGAGTGGCAGTAAACAGAATGCTATATAGTGTGGCTGAGCGAGCGGTGTACTACTATTCCCAGCAGACACAGAACAGTAAACAGAATGCTATATAGTGTGGCTGAGCGAGGTACACAGAGTGGCAGTAAACAGAATGCTATATAGTGTGGCTGAGCGAGCAGTGTACTACTATTCCCAGCAGACACAGAACAGTAAACAGAATGCTATATAGTGTGGCTGAGCGAGGTACACAGAGTGGCAGTAAACAGAATGCTATATAGTGTGGCTGAGCGAGCGGTGTACTACTATTCCCAGCAGACACAGAACAGTAAACAGAATGCTATATAGTGTGGCTGAGCGAGGTACACAGAGTGGCAGTAAATAGAATGCTATATAGTGTGGCTGAGCGAGCGGTGTACTACTATTCCCAGCAGACACAGAACAGTAAACAGAATGCTATATAGTGTGGCTGAGCGAGGTACACAGAGTGCCAGTAAACAGAATGCTATATAGTGTGGCTGAGCGAGCGGTGTACTACTATTCCCAGCAGACACCAGGGGCGTAGCTAGGGGGGGTCGGGGTAGGACAAGTGCCCCCGGGCGCCGGGTCCCCAAGGGCGCCCAGCTGAGCTGCAGTGTTTTTTTGTTGTTGTTTTTTTGGGGGGAGGGGAGCAGTGCAGAGAAGAGGGAGAGCTGTGAGCAGCGGTAGGGAAGGGGGGCCATCTCCCCCTCCTTCCCTCACCTTAGGGTGCTCTCCCTCCCTCGCTGTCCCCTCCATTAATGTCCGGGTGTCTGGCGCAGCATGCGGAACTCACCTCCATCTCGCTCCAGTGCCGGAAGTTCGGGTGCCGCAGCCGCTGCTCTGGTGTGGACCAGACCAGAGTAGCGGCAAATCCATCTGGCGCTGCGACGAGATGGAGGTGAGTTCCGCCTGCTGCGCCAGACACCCGGACATTAATGCTGTCAGATTGAGTGTATTTTGGGGAACTGCTGCCAGGTGAGAGGTATCTACCATATTAAGGGGGCATTCTGCCTATTTATGTGAAATGCTGTCTATTTATGTTCCTCATGACTGCTGAATTTGTCTTGTTGGGGGCCTCATGGTTACTGAATTTGTCTTGTTGGGGGCCTCATGATTGCTGAGTTGGTCATGTTGGGGGCCTCATGTTTGCTCATGATTGCTGAATTTGTCTTGGAACATGCTGGAAGGTACATACTGAGGGAGGGTGGGTGAGCGTGAGCCTGCTAACCTCCATGTACATTTGGCTCCACCTATAACCATGCCCACATTTATTATGTGGCCACGCCCCGTTTTTGGCGCGGCACAACCTTCACCTTAGGGGGCGCATTAATAGTCTTTGTCCCCGGGTGCTGAAAAGCCTAGCTACGCCTCTGGCAGACACAGAACAGTAAACAGAATGCTATATAGTGTGGCTGAGCGAGGTACACAGAGTGGCAGTAAACAGAATGCTATATAGTGTGGCTGAGCGAGCAGTGTACTACTATTCCCAGCAGACACAGAACAGTAAACAGAATGCTATATAGTGTGGCTGAGCGAGGTACACAGAGTGGCAGTAAACAGAATGCTATATAGTGTGGCTGAGTGAGCGGTGTACTACTATTCCCAGCAGACACAGAACAGTAAACAGAATGCTATATAGTGTGGCTGAGCGAGGTACACAGAGTGGCAGTAAACAGAATGCTATATAGTGTGGCTGAGCGAGCGGTGTACTACTATTCCCAGCAGACACAGAACAGTAAACAGAATGCTATATAGTGTGGCTGAGCGAGGTACACAGAGTGGCAGTAAACAGAATGCTGAGCGAGCGGTGTACTACTATTCCCAGCAGCGACACAATGACTGGGGGGACCCTGGCTAGCGTGGCTGGAGCGCGAACTACCCTGCCTGCCTACCCAAAGCTAAACCCACAGACAAATGGCGGAAATATGACGTGGTTCGGGTATTTATTTACCCGAACCACGTGACAGTTCGGCCAATCAGAGCGCGTTCGGGTCCGAACCACGTGACCCGTTCGGCCAATCACAGCGCTAGCCGAACGTTCGGGGAACGTTCGGCCATGCGCTCTTAGTTCGGCCATGTGGCCGAACGGTTTGGCCGAACACCATCAGGTGTTCGGCCGAACTCGAACATCACCCGAACAGGGTGATGTTCTGCAGAACCCGAACAGTGGCGAACACTGTTCGCCCAACACTAGGAGCAAGGTCACCAAAGCAGCAGGCTAAACTGGTGCAGCATTTGCAAGCTTGCAAATGCTGCAATGCAGGGAGATCAGGTGAGTGCCTGATCTCCATGCTGCCAGCCCCCTGTGCAGCGGTCACCTTGCTCTCTGTGCATGTTGGCGTTGTGGCGGGCCACTACGGACTTAGGCAGCATTGGGGATGGAGGGGAAGAGGAAGCTTCTGCACTGGAGATGAGCAGAGAAATGAGTGATGCTGATCATGGCTGCTGTGGTGTGGAGGTGAGCTGTACTGAAAGAGGGGAGTGGGAAAGGGAGGGATTAAAGGGGCACTATGGTGAACATTTTTAAATATGTACAAACATAGACAAAGTATGTTTTTTCCCAAGTAAAATGAGCCATAAATTACTTTTCTCCTATGTTGCTGTCACTTACAGTAGGTAGTAGAAATCAGACAGAATTGACAGGTTTTGGACTAGTCCATCTCTTCATAGGGGATGCTCAGCAAGGCTTTTATTCTTTATAAAGATATTTCCTGAAAAGCATTTAAACAATTATGCTGGCCAGCTTCCCTGCTCACTATACAGTTTTTTGGCAGTTGGACAGAGCAACTGCTATTCACTAAGTGCTGTTGAAAATAAATAAATCCCTGAGAATCCCCCATGAAGAGATGGACCTGTCCAAAACCTGTCACTTCTATCAGATTTCTACTACCTACTGTAAGTGACAGCAACATAGGAGAAAAGTAATTTATGGCTCATTTTACTCGGGAAAAAACATACTTTGTCTATGTTTGTACATATTTAAAATTTTTCGTCATAGTGCCCCTTTAATCCCTCCCTTTCCCACTCCCCCTCTTTCAGTACAGCTCACCTCCACACCACAGCAGCCATGATCAGCATCACTCATTTCATAGCCTTTGGGTATTAACTTGTCTCCACAGATTTCCAATTCCAAATCCAGGAAGGCTATTTTTTCATGCGAGGTTATCGCAGTGAAGATCATGTTAGCTTTATTTTCATTAATATAACGTAGAAACTCTTCAAAGGAGCCACAAGTCCCGGACCAAAACAGTAGGATATCATCCACGTATCTGGACCACGCTCTGAGCTGCCTGGCAAATGGGTTGCTGGCTGAGTGAATGTATTCCTCTTCCCACCATGCCAAAAATAGATTTGCGTATGTGCATGAGACTGTTGTCCCCATGGCTGTACCAGAGGTTTACCAAAACCATTTGCCATCAAAAACAAATGCGTTATGCATTAAAACAAAAAGTAAACATTTACACAAAAAATTATTGTATGCTGTGCTTTTGTCCGTACTATCCAAAAATGAGCTTTTAAGCCTAATTCATGAGGGATCCCTAAATGTTAGGCCTAAATGATGTTACGGACCTATCATGTTTCTTAGACCCATGAACTGGCCTATTTTGCATATTAATGCAATAGCCTGCTGCCCTGGGCCTGGATTGCCTTGCTGAATTTTTCCCTTTAACCCTTTTCTTGTCCACTTCCTATCTACCCCTTTTCTTCCCCCTCTCCCATTCCGACCCTTCCTTTCTTTCCCTTCCCTCCCTCCCTTTCTTCCCCCTCCCTCTCGAACTCATCTCTATTTTGTTAGCCAATGTATTGTTAGAGTAAGCAATAATGTAATTTATTAATAAGTGGTGCAGTGCCGAGCAAGCTTGGCCTGTTCTTCCCCTTATCTCTCTCCAGATTAATAATGATGCGGCGCAAGTTTAACTCCCCTTTTGTCAAAATCACAATTACATGGCACGCTACATAGCACTTCATTGAATTTCCCCTTCCCTTATTGGTAGCCCCTTTGGGCATCATAGGGGACATAAATATCATTAATGTTATTAATAATTCACAATATCTCTATGTGGTATTTTTTTTAATAAGCACGTGTATCACGATGATCAGCAATTTTTGCGTTTTAGTAATAATTATCACTTAATAGATACTCAGCACTAAGTCTGGCTGTAATCTAGTTTTTGGCCACTACATGGCATCTACCCTCCGAGATCGGCACTACTTGATACAATAGTATCAGCAGCCACCTAATAAGTGTGGTCCGCTGGAGCTGCCGTAAGAGGAGACGTCATCACTCCCAGAATGCTGCGGTGGAGAGCAAATGCATTCCACCACTCGTTCGGCCAATCAGGGGAGCTATGGGCAGCGCCAGAAAGAGCAAAAATGCCGAACGCTGGGCTAGGAGCTTATCTATGCCCGGCAAGAGGGAACCCCGCACATTAGCTTTTGTGGAAGTGCATACCTAGAGCGAAACGGCCGTCAGGCATCTTGTGCCCAACACCCACCACATCACCGCACTTCTTATGCATGGTATGTGATTTTGTATGACACTCCAAATGTGTACTGTTTTTACCATATGATGGAATAAAGCACCTGCAGTGCCGACTATACCACCTCCTTCTCACTTATGTACAACTTGTTTCAAGGTTGTGACTGACACCAGAAGATTAACAGGACTGTCGGGCAACTAGTATTATTTTTAAAGAAAATAAATATGGCAGCTTCAAATCTAAGGTTTCCTTTAAGTTTTATTTTGTTACGATTGTATAATGTCTCAGCCTTTGTCAACACATAACTGTAGTTAATTGCGAAAAGATGGAAGTTGGCTTTTGCTACTTGGACACAGGGTTTGTAGTCTCTGTTACTGAACATATCATTTGCCCACAAATATTCCTGATAGAGCTTTTATAACTTCTAATCAGCACATGACCACATCTACCAATCTGTTTGAATGTTAAGGTGCCCATACATCACTTGATTTTCCATTGCATACAATCAACACTATTTGGTGATCGAAAACCATGTGGTTGATCGATAGTAAATTGAATAGTGGCCCACACAATGCAAGCAAGATCCTGGAAATTCTCCTTCACTAATCTATCCCTTTTTTTTAACTTTCTTTTTACTTTCTTTTTATTATGCAAAGTATCAAAGCATAACAGAAATAAAACGTCAGTAATACAATCAAGAAATTGCAGGAATAGATCACTTATAAGAAAAGCACAGTAGAACAAATAATGGAAAGAACAGTATCGCATATCTAGAAAAGTACACTACATAAAGAAACAACTCTTGTGAGCCAGCCAGATCATAGAAAAATCATGAGTATGTAGGGTAACTAGAGATATGGGAAGCTGCCCAGTAGGCCCATGGGACTAATCTATCACTTTTTTTTTTCTTTTTTTACTCATGTTTATGCATGCACTGAAACCAAAAAAAAAAAAAAAACAATTTCCTTTATGAGCGACTGAAATTTTAGGTCTTCCTTGATCGAGAAATGTTGTTGATGCGGTCAGATATCGTGCAATTTGAATCAATCGTGCATAATGGAACAAACTCAATTCCCCTCCATTTCAGTATAGAATAATCAAATTGAAAGATCAATCGAACGCGAAAATCAAGTAATGTATGGACACCTTTAGGAAATTATTTTCTCTGATATACAGGTATTGTGTTCAAAACAACACTTTCTAATCTTGCAAAGAGGCTTGTAATGTCCATTCAGGAAACCACTCCACACTGGAAAGTTGGTAGTTTTTCAGTTTATTAATTTCAGGACACATTTCATTTAGGAAACGTTTAAATGACAAGGGTATTATATTGAATCACCTTCAAATTACTCTTTCATTAAGCCTGTGTTACTGATTTTGCCCCCTGGGAAGAATATGAAAATCTCTGACTGACAAATACTTAAGCTTCACTACAACCTTCTGAGAAAACTTACCCCCACAACTTGTAGATCATGTCTGAATCTGACCATTGCTCTGTACTATCCTTTCTATTTATGCCCCTCCTGCTTCCTGGTTTGAGACAGGAACAGAGATCAGACTTGACTATGGATCTCAGGTATGTGCCTACAGTTTCTGCACAATAATGAACAGAAATGGTGCATCGGGGATTACAGAAAACTGGTAAAGGCATTGAAAAAAAAAAACATCAAATCAACATAGATTATGCCAGTGTGTGATATGTTTTAAGTAACATAGTAGGACAGCGTGAGGATTAGTAGGGTGAAGGATTTAAAAGGTACAGAACTGTTGGGCAGCAGGTTTTCCTGTATACACATAAGTCATTTGACTCATGGCTTCTTTAGGTGGATAAATGGCTTAAACATAAGAAGTGCAGTGTCCTTGCTCCTCTGGTATAAATTATATTGTGATACACTGTTTTGTCAGCTGGAGCCCAGCTTTAGACACAGCCAATCAAGTAAAGGCTAGGAAGCATTTAGTATATGCCTTGCAAAGGTATTATATGTATGATGGAGTTCACAGTCACAATTTTCACAGACCCCTTTGTGTGAAGCATGCAAACATGGAAATAGTTGTCATCTGATAGAATAAAGTTTAGCCACACACAATACACAGCTAATAAAAATAACAAAATTAACCCCCCTGGCGGTATGATTATTTCTGGATTTTAGTGTCTTCTTAAAAGTTTTAGACCCTAAAATCAGGAAAGAATCATGCCGCCAGAGTCTCTGCAGCAGCCCCAGCACTCACTCTCCTCCCTGGGCTCCAGAGCTGCAATTTTATCTCTGTCCTCCGGGTGGCGCTGTAACTCTGTGGTGAGATTGATAAAGAGTGATTCTGAGCCTCGGAGGACAGGAAGGAGAATGGCTACCTATGTCTGGATCCCCCGGGAGGTTAGTAAAAACGCCCGCTGCACGCTATACTCTGCATAGAGCTCCCAGCGGCTAGCCTGAGCGTATCGCTGGATTACCGCCAGGGTAGTTATTAAAAATAATAACAATAAATTCTAACATTTCTATAGCACTTTCTCCTGTCTGACTCCAATTGCTTGAGAGCTGCAGCCACAAAGGCGCACTCAGTAGGCAGAAGCAGTGTTAAGGAGTCTTGCCCAAGGACGCCTTACTGAATAGGTACTGGCTTACTGAATAGGAAGAGGTGGTGCCCTTGACCAGTACACTATCCAGCTGCTACTTTTCCTAACAGCAAAAATAAATTAAATATATGCTTGGTAACAACAATCCATAACTCCAATCCATGCCAGGAATCTCTGTCACCGCTCGCCAGGACCCTCATTAACTTCGGAGCTGTGCTCCTCTTCTGACATAAGTGTGTCCGTGCTGCACCTGGCTGCACTGGTGCCTGAAGAGAAGCGCTGCCCAAATGTCCCTTGTTTGTAAACTTCGGGGAGGGTGGGGGGTATTCACTCAGCGTTGGGAGACTAGAGGATGGTGTGTGATCTAAGTTCTCAGGGATCTTCTGAAAACAGTCCTTTCATAACACTATACTGAGCTTTGAACATTAATGTTTGGCTTGTTTAGGGGGACGATCATCTTGTATGTTTACATAGCTTTAGTTTAGCTAGTGAATTTGTTATGCCCTGGCACAGGGTCAGACTGGGACACTAAGGGCCCACCAGGGAGGTTTAAGGCTGGGGCCCACACGGCCACCGATTTTGAGCTCACATACCCATGTACTTTGTAAATTTCATGCAGATGTATAAATACATAATAATTTGGTAAGACTTTAGAGTATGAATATGGGAGGGAATTGATTGTAAGCACTTCTGAGAACAGTCCATGACATGACTATGCAGCTCCATGTTTTTGTGAGGGCAGCAGTATGGCGGAGCAGGGTACGTGGGGGGGGGGCGCATAGTGCGCCACAGCAAAAAAAAAGGCTTGTGACCATGCACTAGAACATGGACATGGTCATGATGGGTCTTGGGCAGACCCAAATGTACATGAAATAAGTAGATGTAATTCATAGAAAGCGGGTCTGCCCAGAAAAAACTTAAGAAAAAATAATCAAGTAGTTACATGCCTCATGACAATTCATTAAGTAGTCACTTGTATCTCACCCTCTGCCGCTTGTAATAACCAGCCGGTCAGCCATCAGCATGTGCATCCTCTGCTGTATGGCAGGGGAGAAGCAATGATGGTGACTTGTATCTCACCCTCCACCACTTGTAATACCCATTCAGCTGGGGAGCCGGGGAGACATGGGAGGTAATGCCAGGCTGCTTGGTGCTGGGCTTTGCTGGCAATTTGCTGGGTGCTGGGCTGGGGGCGTTGCTGGACACTTTACTGGGTGCTGGGAGCTTTGCTGGGTCCTGGGTTGGGGGATTAGCTTGGTACTGGGCCTAGGGCTTGGCTGGTTGATTTGCTGGGGGCTTTACTGGGATGGGGGACTTTGCTGGGCACATTGCTGGGCGCTTTGCTAGGCTGGGGGCTTTGCAAGGGTTTGCTAGGCTGGGGGCTTTACTAGGTGTGGGGGCTTTGTTTTGCTGGGCTGGGGGCTTTGCTATGCTGGGCTGGGAGCTTTGCTATGCTGGGCTGAGAGCTTTGCTATGCTGGGCTGAGAGCTCTGCATGGCTTGGCTGGAGGCTTTGCTGGGGGCTTTGCTTTACTGGGCTGGGGGCTTTGCTGGGATGGGCTTTGCTTTGCTTGGCTGGAGGCTTTGCTTTGCTGGGCTGGAGGCTGTGCTGCATTGGGGTTTTTTTTCTGGGCTGGGGGTTTTGCTTTGCTAGGCTGGGGGCTCAGCTAGGCTGGGGACTTGGCTAGGGGCTTTCTGCTGGGTTTGGAGTTTTGCTATGCTGGGCAAGAGGCTTTGCTTTGCTGAGGGATTTGCTTTGCTGGGTTTGGGGTTTTGATGGGCTGGAGGCTTTACTGGGTTGGGGGGTTTGCTTTGCTGGGATTGGGGTTTTCCTGGGCTAGGGGCTATGATTTGCTGTGGGCTTTGCTTTGCTGGGTTGAGCTTTGTTTGGAGTTTTGCTGGGCTGGAGGCTTTGCTGGGCTGGGGGTTTTGCTTTGCTGGGCTGGGGGCTTTGTTTTGCTGGACTGGAGGGTTTGGTGGACTCTGGGCTTTGCTTTGCTAGGTTTGGGGTTTTGCTGGGCTGGAGGCTTTGCTGGACTGGGGATTTTGCTTTACTAGGTTCAGTGTTTTGCTGGGCTGGAGCCTTTGCTAGGCTGGGGGCTCGGCTGGGGGTTTGGCTAGGGGCTTTGTTTTGCTGGGTTTGGGGTTTTGCTATGCTGGGCTGGAGGTTTTGCTTTGCTGGGGGCTTTGCTTTGCTGGGTTTGGGGTTTTGCTGGGCTGGGGGTTTTGCTTTGCTGGGCTGAGGGCTATGCTTTGCTGTGGGCTTTGCTTTGCTGGGTTTGGAGTTTTTCTGGGCTGGAGGCTTTGCTGGGCTGAGGGTTTTGCTTTGCTGGGCTGGGGGCTTTGTTTTGCTGGGTTGGAGGCTTTGCTGGACTGTGGGCTTTGCTTTGCTAGGTTTGGGGTTTTGCTTGGCTGGAGGCTTTGCTCGGTTGGGGTTTTTGCTATGTTGAGCTGGGGACTTTGCTTTGCTGGGTTTGGTGTTTTGCTGGGGTGGAGGCTTTGCTATGCTGGGCTGGGGGCTTTTCTATGCTGGTTTTGGGGCTTTTCTATGCTGGTTTGGGGGTTTTGCTTTGCTGGGGGCTTTGCTTTTCTGGGTTTGGAGTTTAGCTAGGCTGGAGGCTTTGCTGGGCTGGGGGCTTTGCTTGCTGGGAGGGCTGGTTGCAGAAAGCACTACAGACCATAGATTGCGGCAACAGGCCGCAGACTTACCATAGACAGCTACCCTTCAAATGCAGGAAGTGACTAATTATGTCACTTCCACATGTGAAGTGTACGTGTCTACGGAAAGTGTGCGCCCTGGCCCTGCTCTGCCTGCCTCTCTCCAGTCGCCGCAATCTGAGGTCTGATTAAGAGAGGCAGCAGTGGGGACCATGCCGGCACACTGCTGGGGAACAGAGGCCCCATAAGAGAGCGGCACTGGTGTCATTTTTAAAAAGCAAGAGGCCCACTGGAGATTCTCCTGGCTCCCCACTGGGCCAGTACGACACTGCCCTGGCAAGAGTCTTGCCCCATGCGAAAAAATTATTTATGTTGAATTTATAGTAACTGTTTCATTGAATTTTTTCAAATATAATTCCTCAAGTATCAAACCAAGATGGTAGCATTTTCCTGTACTAAAAATACAGATAAATGTATGATATGCATAACAATTATTCATTCTGCACACATTGTCAGACACTTCTAATTGTGTCCCAGTAGATGGAATCCGATTCCTGGCACATTCAGTTTTGTCCCCACTTTCTACACTTAGCCCTGCTAGTGTCTTGCAGCTCCCTGGCTTGCGAAGCCTGCAGGGATTAGCACTGTATCGTTTCTGGGATCTGTGACAGTAACAGCTGGAGAGTCAGGCAGTAAATGTATATTCTAATTGCAAATTCAAGGTTTGATTTAAAAACCTGACGCGGAGAAACTTTCATTAAAACAGATTTATTCCTGCATAAACATTTTATTGCTTTAATTGCAAAGCACTCAGACTTAAGTAAACTGTAGTAAAGACACAATTTATGTTGGAATAATCCCAGGAGTGTGTGAAGTGAATAGATTGTATGTAAATCAACATGTGTGTGCAAAGATTTGTGGCTAATGCATGCGCAATGTAGTGTGTAATTCATGGCTTGGCTGAGATTGAATGATTTCTGGAGCTGGCGTAAAATGTATGAAAATGGGTAATGTAAGCAGCGGTCGGGAGATGTACAACGCTAGCTTTTCAAGATACACAGTGACTAAAGCCTTCATAATAAGTCTATAGCACGGAATGTTAATGTGGCCTCTAGCAACCCACAGCAGATGGGACCTTGTCTGCTGCTGTGTGATGTCTGAACTATACTAGACTTGGCACAAGAGTTTAGGTACAGAGTAATCTGTCACACAACACACAGAGGTCTTTGCCCAGAGCACTTATATTAAGGGCCAACATGAAAAAATGTTATCTGCTTTCATAAGTATTTTTTTTTCTTTTTAGTAGCTACACCCTAATAAATTTGCTTGTTTGCGTAACATTGGGGAGGATGATTCTGGAGTATCAACACTGCAGCAGGATCTGTCCCTTAGCAACCAAGGGGCAGACCGCTGCAACGAGTAAGGAAATAGGAGTGCAGCTAAGGCTAGACAGATACTGGTGGTAGGGGATTCAATTATTAGGCACACAGATAGGGTAATCTGTCAAAGAAACCATGAATGCTGTACAGTCTGTTGTCTCCCGGGTGCTCGGGTTCGGCATGTAGTGGAAAGAATTGACAGATTATTGGGTGGGGCTGGGGAAAACCCGGCTGTCATTGTACACATTGGCACCAATGACAAAGTTAGTGGGAGAGGGAAGGTCCTCAAAAATGATTTTCATCTTCATGAACAGGATGCACAGGAATATCTAGTGGAACCAACACTGACTCCCTGAGTCTAGTTTCACTGCAGGTAGAATGTCTATGCAGGTCAAACCAGACTGCAATTCCGAAATGGCAGAAAAACAGATGAAATTAGTTGTAATACCTAGACGAGCCTCTGGGCTCCCTGCAGGAGATTTTATGCAAGGTAACATTGACTCATCCAGAGTACAGGGTGGAAAGTCAGTACTTTCTTCAGAGCAAGAAAGGGACTCACAAATGTCAATGCGAGTGGACATCATAGATTCATTCATAGTACACAGAAATATTCTCTGGACAAAGCAAAGATCCCTCAGTATCAGATTCGCAAAACCAAAGCACCCTTAGACTCGGCTAACAATGTCGAATCCGAGGAGTCAGAAAACAAAATTTGTGAATCCAAGATCGCTTTAGGTTGTGAAACTGACGCCTCCAAAGCGCAAGCCTCCGCAATCTGTGGACCAGACTGCAAAGTGTTCAGGACAGAAACACTGGAACAACTTTCATCTGGCAACGTGCTTTTACAAGTGTGAACAGAGTGAGACATAGATTTATTTGCAGAAGAGGTTGTGACAACAACATGAGGAACTTTATTAGTCATATTAACATTACTCTTGAGGTTGCATAGTTTAGGAATTTTCCCCATAGGATCATAGATGGAAGATCTTAAATAATTAGTGGGAGAAAAAGATCTGTTTTTAAATGACAAGGGATCCCACATATCTTTGACAAAACTGACACATTCATGCCGATCACAATCTGCAGGAACACCTGAGAAACAGGCATTAAATCGCATAGATTCCAACTCCACACAAGCAGTTGCCATGGGAAAGAATCTTTCAGAATTCACACTGGTGTCAACAACAGTAGCACCCTCATTCATTTCAGATTGCACAGTGTCTGAACTCACTTGCTTTACCCCAGAAAGGCAGGAACAATCATCCGATAATGGTGTCTCTTTATTGGAGTCAATTGGTTGATGTGTGTGCAATTCATCCAAAATCGTCTGCCACACACAAATCACCAGATCCACAAAACACTCGTCACACTCATCAGAATCAATCAAAGTGTACACAGAATTAAAACAAGCATTAAGAATCTCTTCGCGTTCTGCGATGTAAAAATCGCAAAATGCCTTCCAATCAATCTCGAACTCCTCAATCAAACCCTTAATCTCCCATGGAGCAAATGGAAGCTCAAACAACCCTGTATCAAGGTAACACTCATACGGGTTGGGATCAGGAACATGCAAAGATTTTCTTCCTCCTTTAATATACTGAATAATTCTGCCTATCACCGTATCCACATATGCCTTTGCTTGGGGCAACAAACCCTGAGACTGAGAAGTCTCTCTGGATTTATCACATTCAAGTGTGTTTCACATTTCAGACTTGACAGAAATACTTTCTTTATTTGTAGTTGCTATGGGCAATGGATTTTTCAGCTGGGAAACTTTTCTAGACACAGGCTGAACAATTCCATTGTCAACATCTATATGAAGTGTTTCACTCAAATGTTTGCATCTTTTAGACTTTCTCTTTTTAGCAGCTTTATGTACTGAAACATTAAACGGATTGTCACACTGAATGGTTTTACATGGAAGGGATAGAACAGCTGACTGATTAGTAGGTACACACTCATCAAGAACAGGTGGTAAGCAAGGCAGTTTAAACCAGTGGGAGAAAATCAATGTAAGAAACTGATAAGGATTATCATTCCAGGAATTGCTTTTCAAAATCTCATAAGCCCATGAAAACAGATCTCCTTGCAACAGAGTACAAGCTAACTGGAAAGCCCACGTAGACGAATCCGTAATTTGAAAGGTAGGATTCAGAAAAAATCTGACACATTCAGAAAGGAAGTCCTCTTTTTAGTGTCAGAGTCTAGTTTTTTAAACCTCTTAAAGGTATAAGAACCATATTCGACAAAATTGTACAAAACGGAAATTCCCTCTACACTGGGAATTTCGGTTTGGCTGGTCATACTGTAACAATTGCAGAATTATCTCCGTGGTCAGCGCACAAGATGTGCGTTGACACTGCGGAAATCCTCCACAAGCATCTAAATAACAGAACCCAGCTTTGGTGCACTGCACCTGTAGAGGGGAATTCCCACCGGCAGATGGAGCTGTGGAGTGCAGAGGAATAAACCCTCTGCACTGCCACAGATGCCAGTGGGGATTGTACCGAGGGGAAGCAATACAGCTCAAGATAGCCCCTAGTGAGAGAGAGTGAGCACAGAGACAGAATGTATGTATGTCCACCAATCTAGTCGCCACCTGGCAATGGTGAACACACACCAGCAAAGACCAAGTGGGAAAGCAATCGCAGGAATGGCAATTGCTAATAGCGACACAAGACTGAGTAAAGACAGAGCATAGGTATAGTAAGAAAGACACAGCAAACCATAACAATCAGAACGCCAAGGAAAATAACAAATGCACTAGCTAAACACGGTCGCCGCACGAGAAGCACAACAGCGACAAAACACGTTAATGGTGCAGTCTCCGCACGAGAAGCGCAACAGAGACAAAACGCGCAAAACCCTGACTAACAAAAGAACACAGAAAACACAAACAAACTAATAACAGAAATGCTTGCTAATCAGTTGCCTTACCTCAGGCAACAGCAAGCGTTTGCTCCAGACAAACAGACAACAGGAACAAGTCAGATAGGATCCACTGCTCTTCCGCAAGAGCGAGTGTGATCCGTACACAGGAACAGGATTGAAAGGATCCACTGCTCTTCCGCAAGAGCGAGTGCGATCCGCACAACAAGACAGACAGAAGGAGTAACCAGTAGCAACCGCAGCTAAGGTTATACTCCAAGGTTCAGACAAGAAAGACCCACCGCCTCTAACGCTAGGGCGAATGCGATATAAGACAGACGGAACGATTTACTAATAGCCACCGCTGGCAATAGTGCAATCGCACAGAAAGACAGAACAAGGCAATACAGATAATACGACCTCACTAAGCTAGAAGGAATGCAAGTGCACTCCCTAAGAACTACTCTAAGATAGCAATAATAGCAAACAATAAGCAGAGGGCTGAGGCTCCAGGTAAGTTAGCAGGAACAAACCTTCATGACCAGCAGGGAATTCTGGGAGGAAATGGTATTTATACTGCAAGCCACCAAAGGAAGCAGCTAAGCAATTTGCATGACAAGTGGGTGCAAATTCCTCAATATAATTTCCAAAGGAGCCTGTTTATCTCACTCACCAGTAATTGCACCCTGTACTAGGCACTGCCGCTGGCAATGCTAAGGAGCTGCTCATAGACAATTGTACATACCTAATAGAAAACACACTCTATGCTGCCGCTCTGGGTATACAAAATTTAATTACCTTTATTCCCGTCACAATTCAGTATCACAAGACTTACAAACCCTCCAACAGTCAAGACCCTACCCTAAAAACAATTAAAACAGTGCGGGGCGCTCCTTGCAATCACCAAACACATCCATCCACATCCATCCCATACACTCAGGTACCGGTACCGCTATACGGTTGTCTTCAGAGTGTGGAGACAGGTATGGCTGATATGGGATAATACAAACGGCCTCAGGTCGGCCACACGCCAGAATAGACACTGTCCAGATACTTGCGCTTGAGGTCAAACACTGCGTCTCCTGTGTCTTACCGCCCGATCATCAGACGCGTCTCCTCCATTCATCAGCGGTTCCCTCCTGGACGTGATGTAACCCCTCTTCTCATATAGCTGAGCTGTTTGTTCGAGGTCCCACTGTCTGCAGCTTACCACGCTGCTCTTCCGCCTCCCAGCTCTCCAGATTCCGTGAGAGGATCTCACTTCCGTGTACTCTACAGCTCAACCCTCCTTGGCTGTTAAGGGGAGCCGGAGCTACACGGATAGTTGCAATGACGCGCGGCCGGCCGGCCAGTGGAGCGCTCAGAACGCACGGGATGTAGCCCCGCCCATCGACGCGTTGCGCCCGCCCACTGCGAGCTTCGTCAGGATGCGTGGCGTGGCGGGCAGGGTAAGACTTTATGCAAACGTTCGTACGTCTGGGAGGCGTGGTTGTGGATTCCTCCGCAGTCAGACCTGTGACTTCCGTCAACAGGCTATCTCCATGGCAACCAGATACTGCATTGTCGACTGCTGCACTTTAGCTGGCTATCCCATCTGCATTTCAGAGTCTTGTAGCGATTATGCTGCATCCCTTAGAGACTCACACTTAGATCCCCAAGTGTTTCCCTTACAGTTCACAGGGTCATGTTGTTCAACAACACATATTTCAAACATTCCATCTTTCATAAAGGTTCTTCTTACTGCCATCTCACGCAAGCTTATTTGGAATTTTGTTACAAGAAGGGAGCATAACTTAGCTCCTGATTTAGTCCATTTGGGGTTAGGGAGTCCAGAAGATATATCCATCTGCTTTCATGTTGTAGCAGCATCTTCTCCCTGTCTCCACCTCTTCTATTCCCCTGGAGCCTATATATGCCCTTAAATCTAAAACTAGATGTCTCTCCCCTATGTATTTCACAAAAGTGTTCCGCAACAGTGCTCTTGTATTCACCGTTCAGTTTTTTGCCACAATTTATGTTGCTTAGGTGCTCAATAATCCTCTTCTTTAATTTCCGGGTCGTCATACCAACATATAATAGGGGACAGGAACATCGGATAATGTATACTGTATACTCAGTGTTACAGTTTATGAAGCTGCGGATGTCCCATTGTTTATTCTTGTGTGGTGCTTGGAACGTTTTCCCCGTCTCCACAAATTCACACACTGAACATCCACCGCATCTATACATTCCCTTGCCTGTGAACCCCTTTAACCACGTCCCTTGTGGCAGAATATCCGAGTGCACCAGGTGGTCCCGCAGATTAGGTGCCCGCCGGGCTACCATCTGCGGTCTCTGTCCCACCCAAGGGCCCACTGTTGGGTCCACCTGTAGTATCGGCCAATGCTTGACGAGAATCTCTCGTATCTGCGACCAATTGGAGCTATATGGGGAAATAAATTTAGGGCACTCCTCCCTCTCCTTCATGTCTCCCTCTCGTCTTCTCTTTCCTCCCTGTAGTAAATCACTACGTGGGGTCTCCAGGGCCCTTCCCGCACCGGAGCACAACACCTCATGTCCATAGCCCCGATCCTTGAATCGATTGTACATTTGCGTGGCCTCACATTTGAAATCCACGTCACTGGAGCAGTTTCTTCGTATACGAAGAAACTGCCCCTTAGGTATGCCCTTTATGAGATGTTTCGGATGGTGGCTGGTGGCGTGAAGGAGAGTGTTTCCAGCTGTTGGCTTGCGGAACGTTGTAGTCCGCAAGCCAGTTCCATCCCTTACTATCCGCAAGTCAAGGAAGGAAATCTCCTCCCTGCTTGCGGTATATGTAAGGTGGATATTACGCTGGTTAAGATTGAGCTGATCAAGAAATCTTTCCAACTCAGGTACACCTCCCCTCCACACCACCAGCACGTCATCAATAAAACGGAGCCACACTTTCACATGCACATTGAATTCCGGCCGTGTATACACATCCAATCGTTCCCACATGCCTAGATGTAAGCAGGCATAGGCAGGTGCGCACGACGCTCCCATCGACGTACCGCGCACCTGCCTATAGTGGGTGTCATTGAACAAAAAGCAGTTGTGCTCCAGTACAAACCTCATTGCCTCAACCACAAACTGATTATGGACTGAGGTGTCAGGGTACACATCTGCCAAAAAGAATTCTATTGCTCCCAATCCCACCTCATGGGGGATAGACGTATACAAACTTTCGACATCTATCCCCACCAGGATGTCATCAGGTTCAACTGTCAGGCCATCCAAAAGACGCAGGACATCATTAGAGTCCTGTACATACGATGGGAGGGATGTAACCAGGTTTCTAATTTTTCCGTCAATCCAGATTGATAGTTTCTCAGTTGGTCCATTTATGGCGCTCACTATGGGCCTTCCGGGGGGTTTATTTAGATTTTTGTGGACTTTCGGAATCAGGTATAATACTGGGACCCTAAAATTCTCCACTTTTAGATAATTTCTCTCATGGCTATTTAGCACACCTTCTTCACCCGCATCATCAACCCAATCGTTCACCCCAGATGCTATCCTTTCATATGGGGGACCACGTAACACCTGGTACATATTTGTATCCGAAAGCTGGCGAATAGCTTCCTCCATATACAATTCTCGAGACCACAAGACCACATTTCCCCCCTTGTCACTGGGGCGTATGATAACTTCATTTGCCTTTTTAAGCTCATCGAGTGCCACCCTTTCACCTTTACTGAGATTGTCTCTTACAGACAGGGTCGGACTGGGACACTAAGGGCCCACCAAGGAAGTTTCAGCCTGCCCCCCCCCCCCCCCCGATCCCCTCCTCCCCCCCCCCCCCCCCATTTTGGGCTCACATACACATGTACTCTAGAAATTTTGCATTAGTTTATGGTAGGGAAAAGATCGTGAGCACTTCTGAGGACAGCCTCCAATAGGGATATGTCCACATGCGGCGCGCGCAGCGCACCGCAGCGAAAGTACATGGGTGTCACCACACACTGGAACATTGACGTGGTCACGATGAGTCATGGGCAGACTTAAAAAAAAAACAAACACAACATAAGTAGCGGTGTTATTCACAGAGATTAGGTCCGGCCAGATACATTTTAGATAAAATATTCAAGTAGTTACATGCCTCATGATAATTCATCAAGTAGTCAAATCGCAGCAGATTTTCCGACAAAATGCAATCAGGTTGGCGGCAGATACCCCCACGACATGCAATCAGGTTGGCGGCAGATACCCCCACAAAATGCAATCAGGTTGGCGGCAGATACCCCCACAAAATGCAATCAGATTGGCGGCAGATACCCCCCAAAATGCAATCAGGTTGGTGGCAGATACCCCCCCAAAAGTGGGCAGCAGGCACCAGAAAATCGCAATGTGGGCAGCAGGCACCAGAAAATCGCAATGTAGGCAGCAGTGACCAGAAAATCGTAATATGGGCAGCAGACACCTGAAAATCGTAATGTGGGCAGCAGACACCTGAAAATCGTAATGTGGGCAGCAGACACCTGAAAATCGTAATGTGGGCAGCAGTGACCAGAAAATCGTAATGTGGGCAGGTTGGTGGCAGATACCCCCCCCCCCTCAAAATGCGGGCAAAGATCGGCGGGGTGGGGCGGAAGCCACCCCCCTCCCCCTCCCTCACCTAGGGGCCCCCCTCCAGAATTGCAGCCAGCGGCAGCACCGGGGAAGAATCACTTACCAGCATGACGGAGATCCGTAGCTCTGCGTGCCGCTGGCTGGTCTCTGTCTCCTGAACTGACTGTCCAATCACGCTCTCGCAGTACTTCCTGCGATGAGCGTGATTGGACAGTCAGTTCAGGAGACAGAGAGACCAGCTAGTGGCACGCAGAGCTACGGATCTCTCCGTCATGCCATTAAGTGATTCTTCCCCGGTGCTGCCGCTGGCTGCAATTCTGGAGGGGGGGGGAGCGCGGAAGGGGGGCCCCTAGGTGAGGGAGGGGGGGAGGCTTCCGCCCCTCCCCGCCGATCTGTGCACAATGTCCCCCCTTCCTGCGCTTAGCCCCCCTCCTTTTTAGCTCTGGGGCCCCCAGGAGGCGGGACGGCCGGGGCCCACCGATGGGACCATCGGTGGTTCGGTGGGCCTGTCCGAGGCTGCTTACAGATTTTTTCCACGACACTTTTCTCAAATCCCTTGACACCAGCTCCAGGAAAATCCCCAGAGCTGGTATGGATTGAATCGAGGGTATATAATTGGACCTTGAGTGACAGTCGACATGCTCAATCCGGCCTTCCTCCGACCTTTCCTGTTCATGGCAATTCATACTCCCAGATTGGTTCTCAAATTCCTCACCAGAACAGCAACTCTGCAACTTGCAGAGTGAAGAAAGGTCTCTTTTCCAGGGACCTGCAGCACTCAGACCTAAAAAATGGTCAAAAAGCTGTCTGCCTGTGCAGACAGCAGAGCAGATCATTACAGTTACACAGTGAGTTTGGTCTGTCAGTGTGAAGCAGTACACTAATTACACTACCTGATTGATGTATACACATGCAAGATGTTTTCAAGCACTTTATGCCTCCAATTTAGCATTGCAATATGATTTTTGCCCTTAAAATTTTTGCCCTGCTCTGTGTCAAATCCATAATTTTCCCCGGGACTTTTGGCATGTATCCCACTCCGCTATGCCCCCCTCCAGGTGTTAGACCCCTTAAAACATCTTTTCCATCACTTTTGTGGCCAGAATTAGTGTTTGAAGGTTTGAAAGTTCGCCTGCCCATTGAAGTCTATTGCAGTTTGCAAAGTTTGCGTGAACGCGAACTTTTGCGGAAGTTCGCGTTCAAGGTTCGCAAACCTAAAATTGCAGGTTTGAGCCGGCTGGTGACGTTAATTTTTAATCAACTGCGTCATAAATGACCTAATCAGAATTTATAAATAGAGATGTCCCGAACGGTTCGCCCGCGAACGGTTCCAGACGAACTTTAGGTGGTTCGCGTTTGCCGGCGAAGGCGAACTTTTGCGGAAGTTCGATTCGCCCCATAATGCTCCATTGAGCATAACTTTGACCCTCTACATCACAGTCAGTAGGCACATTGTCACCAATCAGAGTACACTCACTCTTGGAGCCCCACCCCCCCTTATAAAAGATAAAGTAGGTAACAGCTTTTCCGGTGGAATCATCTATCTGAGGGTCTAGCGTAAAATTAAAATCCCCTCCCAAAATGACCGATCCTTCTGCGAACCCCTTTAACTCACTTAAAAGCTGTTCTAGAAATCCAATTTGTTTACTATTAGGTGTGTATACAGCTCCTAATGTGAGCTCTACATCACAGTCAGTAGGCACATTGTCACCAATCAGAGTACACTCACTCTTGGAGCCCCACCCCCCCTTATAAAAGGCAAAGTTCTGCAGTCATTTTACTCACTCGTCTGCCTCCAGTAATTAGTTAAGGGACAGCTGCTGACAGACTCTGCAAGGGAGAGTTTAGTTAGGATCTTGTAGGTTTGTTCCTAGCTGATTGTTATTCCTTATACTCACTCCCTCACTCATCTTCCAGGGAATTGTAGTATTTCAAAAGCCAGCTTAAATACCGTGGCTGGGAATTGAACCCAGGCTGGGCTGGGAATTGAACCCAGGTCTCAGTGTGAGTAATTCATTTAACCACTATACCACCAACAACACTACATGCTGAAGCCAGCCTAGCATGTACCATTATGATCAATCCAAGAGAAAAATTAGCTTGCTTAATCCACGAAATTGTACTATATCAAAAGCCAGCTTACATACCGTGACTGGGAATTGAACCCAGGCTGGGCTCCGAATTGAACTCAGGTCTCAGTGTGTGCGGTAGGTAACAGCTTTCTGGTGGAATTATCTATCTGAGGGTCTAGCATATAATTAAAATCCCCTCCCAAAATGACCGATCCTTCTGCAAACCCCTCTAACTCGCTTAAAAGCTGTTCTAGACATCCAATTTGTTTACTATTAGGTGCGTATACAGCTCCTAATGTGAGCTTTTGTGTATTAAACATTCCTTTTACTAATAAAAATCTACCATTTGAATCTTGATATATATTAAGATTCTCAGTGACCACCTCTTTTGATAAAATAATTGCGACCCCTTTCCTCTTTGCATCCCCCACACTACTGTAGAAGGCCTGAGGGAATCTCCAATTTGTTAGTTTGGGATGTGAGGGTCCCCTAAAATGGGTTTCCTGGATAAATGCAACTTGTATTCGTTGTTTATACAATTCTCTCATAAGGCTTATCCTTTTCTCTGGGATATTAAGGCCGCGGGCATTCAGAGACATACACTTAAGTTGTTTCATACATCTCCCTCTCCCCCCCCCCCCCCCCCGACTCCACACACACCTACACATAATACCCAAATCCACCCGTGGCCACCAATCATTTGATTCTTCATCCCTTTCACCCTCCACATACAATCCCTCTCATTCCTCATGCTCTCTAATCCTTTCATCTTTCTCATTTGTGGGTCTAATCCACAAAAACCTTACTATAGGCTTATTAGGTCAAAATTCCCTACTGGGGTCCACAATTTGTGGCCCCTATGTGTTGGTAACACTACCCTGTAGGGTGAAGTTCCATCCTAACTAAGGAAGCCCGCTCCGCCTTCTGGTCCAATCCTCCCCCTGACTCTACTTCCATATCTGTAACCTCTAAAGGAAGGGAGGAACTCAATTCAATGGTATGAAGAAGGAGAAGAGGGAGGGGAGAGGAAAAAACAAACAAAAAAATCACATCGTCTTTTTTCCAAAATGTAAGAGGAAATTTCCTAAGATTTATATGGAGGGCAAAGCCCCCCAGGATAGGTTTTAGGTTATTGACACAATCTAGACAGAGCAGAGGGATAGCGGTACCAGACCCTTATTTATATTATGTGGCCACCATCCTTAGTAGGATTGTGGATTGGCATAGATCCACACAAAGCAAGAGGTGGGTTGATTTGGAGCAAGAGTTGGAAAATATACCGTTAAGAAATATACCCTGGATGGGGTCAAAATATAACCCCTCTCACCCGGCAAATGAACTGCTAGGGCATTCATTAAAAATTCTATACAAACACTATAAGAAAATGTAACCTGTGGCTTACCCTTCCCCATTATTACCGCTCCTAGATAACCGGGAATTCGCCCCTGGGATGCAAAAAAAACGCATATCCTATCTGGAGGAGGCAGAAGGGACTACAAGCCAGTATGTTAATAGAGGGGGGAAGGTGGAAGACACTGACTGAAATCGAAAGATCCCTGCAGAAAGAGGGACTAGACTTTTGGAGTCTGGTACAATTTAGGTCATTCCTGAGTGCAAAGGGCACGAGGGAGGAGTTATCCAGGAGAAATACCAGATTTGAGGATATTTGTGAGGGAGAGGGGTTACGGAAAGGAGTGCTGTCCCAGATATATGCAATGTTAAACAGACAGGAGGACCATACACAGGCTATTAGAAATAAATGGCAGGTGGATTTACAAAGGAACCTTACAGATCTACAATGGAGGAAAGTATTAATATGAGCACATAATTCATCTATTTTGGCAAGAACACAGGAGATGGGCTTTAAAATATTAACAAGATGGTACTATACACCAGAGAAACTGGGAAAGATGTTTCAGGGAGCCGATAGGAAGTGTTGGAGATGTCAAAAAGATATTAATTCCTTAAGACATATATTTTGGTACTGTGGGGATATTAGACCCTTTTGGGAGGGAGTTGGGGGAGTGATGAAGGAAGTGGTGGAGATCGAGGCGCCGGACGACCCAGGTTTTTTCCTTCTGCATCTTAATAGTTGGAGTATTAGAAGCTAAAGGAAGTCCATAATTCGCCATCTAATAGATGGTGCTAGAGCACTCATAGGGAGACATTGGAAGTCAGTGGATCCCCCCTCTATTGTGGAGTGGCTTGGGGAGGTCTCGCACATATTTAGAATGGAGCAATTAACTCACTATCTACATGGAACAGAGGACCAGGGAGTAAAGGTCTGGGAAAAATGGGTTAGATTCACGGAAACAGAAAGATATAAGAAGATCCTGGGATGAATGTAATGTGACCAGGCCGGGGCTGGATGAGGCAATCTGAATAAACGCCCTTGTGGGCTTTGCCTTTTCCCTCTCTCTTTTTTAGAAGCTATTTTTACGCCATTTCTTTAAGAAGATTACTACAAGTTTTACACAGCTACTGATACAGATGAGACTACTTTTGATCTTATTCTACATAACACAACTGTTATATTCGTTTTTGAATGTACTTAGAAGATTGATGATCGATTGGCTATAAAGCCTCGATGAGATGGAATACTGTTAGAAGGAAACACTACTTGGAACTGTTCATATTTTGTATATATGCTGTATGATAAGCAAATACAATTTTTTATATAAAATCAAATACTGAGTGCTCTGATTCATTTCAAGGTATCCCATCAATCTATAATTACTGAGGGTTCAGACCCCGCTATGTCGGATTTATATGATAGCAACGCTTTAAGGGCTGGTCCTTTACGGAGTTAGCAATCATGAAAAAGGCAAGAACCCTTCATATTTTTTACACGGGAAGTCACTCTCCTGGGGTCCTTACTAGCTGTGCATGGCACAACACTAGTGGGAAGGACACCTCCAAAGCAGGTGTAATATGTAATGAAGAAGGGTGAAGGCGCCCACAAATAAATATCTCTGAGTATATGTTATAAAGACATAAATACACACATGAGGTATCTTGCCTCTCTAAATGAATCAACCGAGAAAAACAAGGGTTTAGATCAGGTAAGGTTTATTCAAGCACAGTTAAAAAAGACAACGCATTTCTCGGGTCTCTGTCCGCTTCCTCGGGTCAAAAGTGCCTTAGGGAATTCAATTTGCAGCGTGGGTGCCAAATATAGCCAAGCAGGAGGAGAGGTGAATGAGTCGTGCAGCAGGGTTCATGATGCACTATAGCGGAGTCAAATGGTTAGGGCCTGAGACCACTAGTGCAGTTGTATCCACTTTTCAGTTACACATCAATGTTGAAGATGCTGAAAAGCAGACAGAAGCGGACACAACTGCATTAGTGGGATCAGGCCCTTAGCGGATAGCACAGAGCAGAGAGTTGCAATAGTCTAGACGTGAGATAATCCAGGTATACAAGTAGCAGATGCGTTGCTAACCTGCGGGCCCTGAATTTTCATCTCACGAATCATTCCTCGTCAGTTTGTGCAAGACTACAGAATTTTGTTGTCTAACAAGTTGATGGGTTTCTTAGCTAACAGACATATGATTGATGAAACTTTGGTGAGGTGAAAAGGTTGCTATGCAACGGACTCAGGACACTCAGCAATGTGATAAACTAGTGAAATGTATTACTCAGGGGAAAAAAAATTCTCAATTTACCAGCTGTAACTACATGCAGTAGCCACACTATAAATGTTCTATATTTACATTACAGAATTCTCAGATGTTTTTGCCTGATGCACGCTTTACTGCAGTCTCATCTGCACTGGAAGCTTTATAAGTGTATCTAATAAACTCCAGAAACTGATCTCTATGAAAATGACAAAAAAACAATCCATGTGGATTAAGATTGCTATGTTTCTGTGTGGATATTCAAAAGAGCCACATTTCTTATCTGATGCTTGTGTTACAAGTGCGTACAGCTACGCAATGATGAGATGTAAACCCTATGGAGTACCTATTTGTTAACAAATTAAACCTATATTTACCTGTATGGTAAACACAATAGGTAAAACCATGGTACAGCTGTTTAGCACTTGATTATGTCCTGGCCTTCACAGGAACATAGGTCTGTCTATGCACTGAACAGTAGTATATGCGTTGGCACTGTCTTCAAGCTAGTTAAGTATTACATTGTATTGAATTCAATATTATTATAGTGTGTGGCTTCAAAACAGCCAAGTTAAGTATCTTTTTTTCTCCCTCTAGTGGTTATTTTTGGAAAAAATGAATTTGTGAATATGTACATGGCACTGATGAAAGTGTAACTGTCGGGCATAAAATCAAAAATCAATTCTTTATTTTTATCTGGTAAACAAGTAATAGCATGCTAACTTGGCAATCCAAAAGTTAAAATCACTTACTTTTCTTGTTGATAAATGATCATTCCCCAGTTGAGCTGACTCTTATTTGGTACACGCAAAATTTGGTACACAAAAAGGAAGTTGCAGGGCATGCTGGGTTTTTTGCTTCTCTACTTCCCCTCAGACTTAACTAATGCAGCCTGAGTGGCTGAAGCCTCTTTTCCTCCTTTTTTTCCCCTCACACACCTCTGTTCCTCTCTGATTGGCCAATAGTTCTCATGCTGAGACAATGCACTTTCTATAGTGAAGGGCGGGCAATGCATACAGAATCAGACAGAGAAGAGTAAGGGAGGAAATTACATCATGATTGCCTTCAAAATAGCCACAGTTAAAATTGGAAATGCTAAGAAGGATTTTCTCTTTTTTTTACTGTAGAAAAATCCCTACAATTAAAACATGGACAATGCAATACATATGTTATGCAAGTAGATCAAATATTTATCTACTTATACATGTGTTTTTTATTTTCTGAGATAGTATAGCTGCTGACAGCTCCTCTTGGCGGTCTATTTATTTTGCCAGGGAGGCTGAAATGGGTTTTTTTTTAAATAAAAAAAAAAATATTTCATGCAGCCAACTGAAAGTTGGCTGCATGAAAGCCCACTAGAGGGCGCTCCGGAAGTGTACTTTCGATCGCCTCCGGCAATCGAAAGTAACAAGATAGGCCGCAATGAGCAGCCTATCTTGTTTCGCTTTCCTCGTCGCCATGGCGACGAGCGGAGTGACGTCATGGACGTCAGTCGACGTCCTGACGTCAGAGCCGCCCGATCCAGCCCCTAGCGCCGGCCGGAAGTGTTTGTTCCGGCTGCGCTGGGCTCGGGCGGCTGGGGGGACCCTCTTTCGCCGCTGCACGCGGCGGATCGCCGCGGAGCGGCGGCGATCGGGCAGCACACGCGGCTGGCAAAGTGCCGGCTGCGTGTGCTGCTTTTTGCAGATTGCAAATCGGCCCAGCAGGGCCTGAGCGGCGACCTCCGGCGGCATACCCCGAGCTCAGCTCGGGATTACCGCCAAGGAGGTTAAGAACCCTAGCTAGAGTACCGTATGTTAGGATTATTGTAACAAATATATGCTGTTTAGTGACCAATGTGTAACAATGGCTGGAGCCTCTCGCTTAAGGTTGACCCACTGGCCGCTCTTTCATGGACATTTGTATTTCCTAGGGTTACAAATCAAAGATGCTAAAAGTGAGTAAATGGCTACATAGACTGCTACAGTCTGGAAAAAAAATAGTTTAACAAAATTAAGAGGTACTTGAAACTCTATTGTACTAACCCATGCTCTCTGCATATAGCAATGACCTTAGCTTCATCTCTCTACCTACTATCCACAGTTATCCCTAGCTTATTCTTCAGTCACCTAGCACCCTCTGTCAGTCAATCCTTTCTCCCCTCCTGTCAACCTACCCCATCCATTTAGTATCCTTGATCAGCCCCCCTAACTTGCCTTCACTATGATTGTCAACTCAGTCAGTCCTATCTCTCTCTCTCTCACTCTCTCTCTCTCTCTCTCTCTCTCTCTCTCTCTCTCTCTTCAGCATCCTCAGCCATCTCTAGCACTCTTTGGACAGCTTTAGCTCTTTTTTTCACCTGCATAGTAACCTCAGGCAGCAGCCCTACAGCTTTGAATTTCTCTCTCTATGTAAACCATCCACTCTTTTCACCAACTTGCTTTGACCGAAAGAATTCTCTCTCGCACTGCGCTCTGATCAGTCACTAGCTTTTCACCGCGTACAGTTAAAAATGGCGCCGGCCAAATAATGGTGCCTGGTTACGCACGATAATTTTTTTTAAACGATATTTATCGTTTTTACTAAAAACAATATTTTTCATTTTTGAGAGTTCCTTTCCTAGATTAATTTTTATGGTTTAATGCAAAAACGTTATTTATAGTTTATTGGTTTATTAATCTTTTTAAATATACACTAAGGTGTTTATACTATTAAAATGGTTTTATGTCACGAAAAGTTTACTCTTCAATAAAATGAATGATGTGTGTGTGTGTGTGTGTGTGTTTGTATGTATATATATATATATATATATATATATCTATATATATATATATATATATACATACAGTATATGTATGTATGTATGTATGTATGTATGAATGTATGTGTGAGTGTGTGTGTGTGTATATATATATATATATATATATGTGTGTGTGTGTATATATATATATATATATGTGTGTGTAAATATGTGTGTGTCTGTATGTATGTGTGTGAATATATGTGTTTGTATGTGTGTGTATACAGTGGTGTGAAAAACTATTTGCCCCCTTCCTGATTTCTTATTCTTTTGCATGTTTGTCACACTTAACTGTTTCTGCTCATCAAAAAACGTTAACTATCAGTCAAAGATAACATAATTGAACACAAAATGCAGTTTTAAAAGATGGTTTTTATTATTAAGTGAGAAAAAAAAACCCAAACCTACATGGCCCTGTGTGAAAAAGAAATTGCCCCCTGAACCTAATAACTGGTTGGGCCACCCTTAGCAGCAATAACTGCAATCAAGCGTTTGCGATAACTTGCAACGAGTCTTTTACAGCGCTCTGGAGGAATTTTGGCCCACTCATCTTTGCAGAATTGTTGTAATTCAGCTTTATTTGAGGGTTTTCTAGCATGAACCGCCTTTTTAAGGTCATGCCACAACATCTCAATAGGATTCGGGTAAGAACTTTGAGTAGGCCACTCCAAAGTCTTCATTTTGTTTTTCTTCAGCCATTCAGAGGTGGATTTGCTGGTGTGTTTTGGGTCATTGTCCTGCTGCAGCACCCAAGATCGCTTCAGCTTGAGTTGATGAACAGATGGCCGGACATTCTCCTCTTGCAGGTCCTGAAGCAGCAAAACACCCCCAGACCATCACACTACCACCACCATATTTTACTGTTGGTATGATGTTCTTTTGCTGAAATGCTGTGTTACTTCTACGCCAGATGTAACGGTACACGCACCTTCCAAAAAGTTCAACTTTTGTCTTGTCAGTCCGCAAGGTATTTTCCCAAAAGTCTTGGCAATCATTGAGATGTTTTTTTAGCAAAATTGAGACAAGCCTTAATGTTCTTTTTGCTTAAAAGTGGTTTGCGGCTTGGATATCTGCCATGCAGGCTATTTTTGCCCAGTCTCTTTCTCATGGTGGAGTAGTGAACACTGACCTTAATTGAGGCAAGTGAGGCCTGCAGTTCTTTAGATGTTGTCCTGGGGTCTTTTGTGGCCTCTCGGATGAGTTTTCTCTGCGCTCTTGGGGTAATTTTGGTCGGCCGGCCACTCCTGGGAAGGTTCATCACTGTTCCATGTTTTTGCCATTTGTGGATAATGGCTCTCAATGTGGTTCGCTGGAGTCCCAAAGCTTTAGAAATGGCTTTATAAGCTTTACCAGACTGATAGATCTCAATTACAGTACTTTTGTTCTCATTTGTTCCTGAATTTCTTTGGATTTTGGCATGATGTCTAGCTTTTGAGGTGCTTTTGGTCTACTTCTCTGTGTCAGATAGCTCCTATTTAAGTGATTTCTTGATTGAAACAGGTGTGGCAGTAATCAGGCCTGGGGGTGACTACAGAAATTGAACTCAGATGTGATCAACCACAGTTAAGTTAATTTTTAACAAGGGGGGCAATCACTTTTTCACACAGGGCCATGTAGATTTGGTGTTTTTTTTTCTCACTAAATAATAAAAACCATCATTTAAAACTGCATTTTGTGTTCAATTATGTTATCTTTGACTAATAGTTAATGGTTTTTGATGAGCAGAAACATTTATGTGTGACAGACATGCAAAAGAATAAGAAGTCAGGAAGGGGGCAAATAGTTTTTCACACCACTGTGTGTGTGTGTGTGTGTGTGTGTGTGTGTGTGTGTGTGTGTGTGTGTGTGTGTGTGTGTGTGTGTGTGTGTGTGTGTGTGTGTGTCTGTGTGTGTGTGTTCAGCGCTGCATAATATGTTGGCGCTTTATAAATACAATAAATAAATAAATATGTGTGTGTGTGTGTGTGTATATGTTTGTGTGTTTGTGCGTGTATGTACAGTGGCTTGCAAAAGTATTCGGCCCCCTTGAAGTTTTGCACATTTTGTCATATTACTGCCACAAACATGAATCAATTTTATTGGAATTCCACATGAAAGACCAACACAAAGTGGTGTACACATGAGAAGTGGAACGGAAATCATACATGATCCCAAACATTTTTTACAAATAAATAACTGCAAAGTGGTGTGTGCATAATTATTCGGCCCCTTTTGATCTGAGTGCAGTCAGTTGCCCATAGACATTGCCTGATGAGTGCTAATGACTAAATAGAGTGCACCTGTGTGTAATCTAATATCAGTACAAATACAGCTGCTCTGTGAGGGCCTCAGAGGTTGTCTAAGAGAATATTGGGAGCAACAACACCGTGAAGTCCAAAGAACCCACAAGACAGGTCAGGGATCAAGTTATTGAGAAATTTAAAGCAGGCTTAGGCTACAAAATAGGCAAGAAAGGCATTGTTAACAGAAAGCTTAAGAAGTCCCGTTTGCAGTTTGCCACAAGCCATGTGGGGGACACAGCAACCATGTGGAAGAAGGTGCTCTGGTCAGATGAGACCAAAATGGAACTTTTTGGCCAAAATGCAAAACGCTATGTGTGGCAGAAAACTAACACTGCACATCACTCTGAACACACCATCCACACTGTCAAATATGGTGGTGGCAGCATCATGCTCGGGGGGTGCATCTCTTCAGCAGGGACAGGGAAGCTGGTCAGCGTTGATGGGAAGATGGATGGAGCCAAATACAGGGAAAACTTGGAAGAAAACCTCTTGGAGACTGCAAATGACTTGAGACTGGGGCGGAGGTTCACGTTCCAGCAGGACAATGACCCTAAACATAAAGCCAGGGCAACAATGGAATGGTTTAAAACAAAACATGTGTTAGAATGGCCCAGCCAAAGTCCAGATCTAAATACAATCGAGAATCTGAGGCAAGATCTGAAAATTGCTGTTCACAAACTCTGTCCATCTAGTGTGACTGAGCTGCAGCTGTTTTGCAAAGAAGAATGGGCAAGGATTTCAGTCTCTAGATGTGCAAAGCTGGTAGAGACATACCCTAAAAGACTTGCAGCTGTAATTGCAGCAAAAGGTGGTTCTACAAAGTATTGACTCAGGGGGCCAAATAATTACGCACACCCCACTTTGCAGTTATTTGTAAAAAATGTTTGAAATGATGTATGATTTTCGATCCACTTCTCACATGTACACCACTTTGTATTGGTCTTTCACGTGGAATTCCAATAAAATTGATGCATGTTTTGTGGCAGTAATGTGACAAAATGTGGAAAACTTCAAGGGGGCCGAATACTTTTGCAACCCTATGTATGTGTGTGTGTGTGTGTGTGTGTGTCTGTATATGTGTGTGTGTGTGTGTGTGTGTGTATGCTTGTGTGTGTGTGTATATATATATATATATATATATATATATGTATATATATATATATATATATATATATATATATATATATATATATATATATATATATATATATATATATATATATATGCATGCCTGTGTGTGTGTGTACATGTGTAACAAAAATCATACACAATTCCAAACATTTTTTACAAATAAATAACTGCAAAGTGGTGTGTGCATAATTATTCGGCCCTCCTTGATCTGAGTGCAGTCACTTGCCTATAGACATTGCCTGATGAGTGCTAATGACTAAATAGAGTGCACTTGTGTGTAATCTAATGTCAGTACAAATACAGCTGCTCTGTGAGGGCCTCAGAGGTTGTCTAAGAGAATATTGGGAGCAACAACACCGTGAAGTCCAAAGAACACACAAGACAGGTCAGGGATCAAGTTATTGAGAAATTTAAAGCAGGCTTAGGCTACAAAAAGATTTCCAAAGCTGTGAACATCCCACGGAGCACTGTTCAAGCGAAGAGAGTATGGCACAACTGTAAACCTATCAAGACAAGGCCATCAACCTAAACTCACAGGCCGAACAAGGAGAGCCCTGATCAGAAATGCAGTCAATAGGCCCATGGTGACTCTGGACGAGCTGCAGAGATCTACTGCTCAGGTGGGAGACTCTGTCCATAGGACAACTATTATTTAGCAGACATACACAGGATACAGTCAGAAAAATGAAAAATATGGCTTTCACAAGATAGAATATGGCTGCTATGTTCTGCATATTACCGTACATATCATCATCACCACATAGATCCTCACACCTCCCCCTTCAAATTGGCACTGGGCAGATGATCTACCCAGTTCATCCTGCCAGCGCCTACACTGTTGGTTCTGCTTGACGGGACAGTCCATCAGCATTCCCATGATTGCTCCCCTTCCTATGTTGAATAGTGAAGCTATATTGCTGGAGAACTAAGCTCCATCTCAGCAATTTGCCATTGTCACTAGAAACCCGATGTAACCAACTAAGAGGGTTGTGGTTGGTGACGACCGTGAATACACGACCGTAGAGATAGTGCTGCAGCTTTTGTAGGGCCCATACAATTGCCAAGCACTCCTTTTCTAAGGTGGCGTAAGCTACCTCCCGGGGTAGCAGCTTCCGACTTAAATACAGAATCGGATGTTCTTACCCAATTTATTTTACCTGACTTAACACAGCACCTTAGGCCAAAGGCTGAGGCGTCTGTGTGGACTACAAACCGTCAGCTGAAGTCTGGCGCTTGCAACACTGGAGGGCTGGCTAGGGCCCTCTTCAGAGCTGTGAATGACTGTTCACATTCTGGAGTCCAGATAATCTGCTTGAGCAGCTTCTTTTTTGTGAGGTCTGTCAATGGCTTGGCAAGGGCACTGTAGTTGGGGACAAACTTTCTATAGTACCTAGCAGTTCCTAAAAAGGACTGAATCTGTTTCTTCGATTTGGGGGTGGGCCAGGACACAATGGCATCTACCTTCCCAGTATCTAGACGAGACCCCCCCCCCCCCCCCCCCCCCCCACACACACACACACACACACACACACATACACCACATGTCCCAGGTACTGTACATGTTTCATACCTATCTGACACTTGTTAGGCTTGACTGTTGACCTCCTGCAGCGATTTGTCCCAGGACCTGTGAAAGCTGCGCTAAGTGGTCTCCCCAGTTGGCACTAAACACGGCAATGCCATCTAGGTAGGCGACAGCACAGTGTTCCAGTCCTTCCAGGAGACCATTTACAACCCTTTGGAAGATGGCTGGGGCGTTTTTCATTCCAAAAGGCATCACATTGAACTCAAACAGACCCGAAGGGGTGATAATTCAGACCTCTCCCGTGCTTTAGCTGTTAGAGGGACCTGCCAGTATCCTCGACACAAATCTAAGATTGTTAGATATTGCGCGCCGGCTAGCTTATCTAACAATTCATCGACCCTCGGCATTGGGTAAGCATCTGAAGTAGTTATCAAATTTAGTTTTCGATAATCTACACAGAACCGGGTGGTCTGGTCCCGTTTGGGTACTAGCACTACAGGTGATGCCCATGCGTTGTGCGACCGTTGGATCACCCCTAGTGACAGCATTTCCTCAATCTCCTTGCTGATGTTGGCCTGAACCTAAGGGGAGACTCTGTACATTGACTGTCTAACCGGCTTGTTGCTTCCGGTGTCAACATGGAGTACAGCCAGGCTGCTCAGACCAGGGCGGGCTGTAAAGGTACCCCGGTAGAGGGTCAGCACATCAGATAGCCCAGCCTGCTGCTCTGCTGTCAACTCCGGGTTGATCTGCACCTCATAACAGAGTCGGTTTCCTGGGTGGAGGCCAGGATGTCAACCAGGGCCTCTGCTTCCCCATCCTGTAGTAAACTGCAGACAGAGAGAGCGCAAGCGGTTCTATCATGATGTTCCTTTAACACATTGACATGGTACGTTTTCAGCTGCTTACCTCGGTCATCCAGCGCTACCACATATGTCACATCACTAATTTTCCTATGTATGGTATAGGGCCCTTCCCAAGTGGCCTGCAGCTTATTCTGTCGCATAGGGTTTAGGACCCACACCTTACGACCTACCTCATAAACTCTCTCCCTAGCCCAATGGTCATACCACTGCTTCTGGGTGGCCTGGGCTTGAGTAAGATTCTCTTGCACCAACCCCACCAGGCAGGGCTGGTTCAAGTAACAATTGGGCCCTAAGGCAACATTAGCCTGGGGGCCCCCCAACAGACACCCCTGACTAAAAAGCATCATTAGAGGCCCTTTGTTGCATCCAAATTTCCTTCCTGGGCCCCTGAACTGACTGCTGACCCTCCCCCAATCACCTCTCAACTTAATAGACTCTGCAGAGTCCCTGGGGAGCAACAGTTACGATGGGAGAGGGACACCTTGGGGGCCCCTACAGGCTCTGGGGCCCTGGGGCAATTGCCTATTTTTTCCTATAGTAGCTTCGGTCCTGCCACCAGAGTGTCCATCTTTTCCCGGAACTTTAGAACGTATTCTACTATGGAGACCCCGGGACCCATATTCTGCCCCTCCCAGGCCTCTCAAATGAGATTGAGGGGTCCGCGTACCCTTCTCCCGTATAAGAGCTCAAAGGGTGAGAACCCAGTGGATGCCTGGGGCACCTCACAATAAGCAAACCGTAAGTGGGGCAGGTAGCGCTCCCAGTCTCTCCCTTGCGATTCAACAAACACCTTTAGCATCTGTTTCAGAGTACCATTGAACCGCTCACATAACCCATTTGTCTGGGGATGGTAGGGGCTAGCGTTGATGTGTTCTACCTGCATTTGCTTGCAGAGGCATTCCATTAGGCACGACATGAATTGCGGGCCGTGATCAGTGAGCATCTTGCAGGGAAAACCGACCCGTGAGAAAATGTGCACCAATGCGTCCGCAACCTTGTCTGCCAGTATGGAGCTCAGGGCTACAGCTTCAGGGTAGTGAGTGGCATAATCTACCACCGTGTGAATGAAACGTTTCCCTGTGCTGCTGGGTATTGCTAGAGGCCCAATGATGTCAACAGCAACCCTCTGGAAGGGCTCCTCGATGATGGGCAAGGGCCTCAGTGGGGCTTTGTCTGTGTCACCTGCTTTTCCAACTCACTGACATGCGACACAAGACCGGCAAAAATCAGCAATATCTGTCCCCATGTGGGGCCAATAAAAGTTGTGAGCAAGACGGGCTTTGGTCTTGCAGATCCCCAAGTGACCAGCTAGCGGCACCTCATGTGTTATTCTTAACAGCTGCTCCCTGTACCTGTGGGGAACAATCAACTGCCGTTCTGCCTCCTCCACTTCAGACGGCTCAGAGGGAATAACCTCTATGTACAGTCGGCCTTGCTCCCTGTACACCCTTACTTTGTCACCCTCGACCGGTGCCCTGTCCACCAGGCCCCTGAGTTCCTCCAGGCTGCTATCAAGTCGTACAGCCTCAGATAACTCAGCGCTGTTGGCCACAGGCACCAGGGAGGTGGCAAACTGAGAGGCCTCTGGGCCCACAGAGCCAGGCTCTGAAGTGGAAGAGTCCGACCCAGTGACATCAGCCCCTTCAGTGGACAATTTGTCTGCTGCAGCCCGGTGAGCACTGCGGGTAACCACTGCAGCTGACGGAGCGTTCACCTTACACATGTCATTATGCAACACATCACATATTACATCAACATTATCTGTATTCATGGTAACAACAGGTCCCCCTCCAGGCCTGGGCACTGGAGACTTACTAGAGCTGGCTCCTAGTACACAGTCCTTAGCCCCTGGAGGCTCACCAGCACCCCCCACTTGCACACAGTTATCAAACAGTACCTTGCAAGAGTCCTGAACTTCTGCTGGGGATGCGGGCTCCACGGGGGTTGGAGTAGGCTCCTACCGGGCCACTAACCGTCCCAGGTCAGTACCCAACAAAACGTTCGTGTGGATGGGAATAGTTACCCCCACTTCTCTCATTCCACTGCCGGCACCCCAGTCCAGGTGAACCCATGCAGTGGGTATGGCTGGGCTGACACCCCCAACTCCTTTGACAGCCATAGTCTTGCCAGGAATGTACTCCTCCAGATTCACAAGCTTGGGGTGTACTAGAGTCACCTCTGCTCCAGTGTCTCTCAGGCCGGTGGTAACTGTATCCCCAACCATGACAGGTTGCAGATTCTCGGTATAGCTACCTGCATTCCTGGTGGCACACCTGGCAGCTTGGGCCCCACCCGATTTTGGGGCTTCCCTCTTCTTTTCTGGGCACGTAGCACTGATATGACCCAGTGTGTTACATGCAAAACATTTCCGAGTGTCAACGGTGGCTGTTTTAACTCCAGGAGGCTGCGGTGCTTGGCTTCGCTGGGTGCTCAGAGGTGGTCTTGCGGTCTTTTCTCCCTTCCAGCTGGCCGCAGTATTCCTCCAGAAATCAGATGCTCGATGGGAAGTGTAGGAATCAGCGACTTTCGTGGCCTCATCCACGGTTTTCGGCTTTCGGTCCAGTACAAACTGCCGGACCTCAACAGGACAAGTGTGGAGGAACTGGTCTTTTATTATCAGTTCCTGCAGGGCATCAAAGGTTGTGACTGCTAGTCCTTTTAACCATTGCTGGAAGGCAGTGCGCAGGTTGCAAGCATGATCCAGGTAACTGTCATTAGGACCTCGCTGCACTGTCCTGAAACGTTTGTGATACACCTCTGGCGTGAGGTGGTATTGTGTAATGATGGCTTGCTTAATTGCCTCAAAGTCTGCTTCTTTCTCCTGAGGGAGACTCACAAACGCCTCCAGGGCCTTGCCTCTCAGCCCTGGTGTGAGATATCTTGCCCACTGCTCTCAGGGCACCCCATACTGACGACAAGTCCTTTCAAACCCCTGTAAGAAAGTGTCTATGTCAGAGTCCTTGTCCATAGCGGGGAACTTATCCAGGGGGATTCTGGGGACTCGCTCACCTTCGCATTCTGCGGGTCCAGCAGACCGGTTCTGCTGCTGAAGTTTAACCAGCTCCAGCTGGTGTTGACGCTCAGCACTTTTCCTCTCAGCCTGGTGTCGCTGTTCAGCTCTTCCCTCATCTGCCTGTCGATTCAGTAGAATCAGCTTTAGGCGCAGTTCTGGATCAGCCGAGTTCAGTAGCTGTAGATCAGCTTCCAGAGATGCCATTTCCGTGTTAGGTGGATCATCCAGGACATCATCTCCACTCGCATCCTGTGGCGGGAGCGATTCCTTCTCTGATGTGTTGTGAGCTGCATCTGCTGTCGTTGGAGCATGAGCTTGTTCTGCCTCATCATACTCCTCGAGGGCGCTAACTAAATGCTCCTTAGTCTGGCCTCTCACCATCTCGATGTCTCTGTGCTCACACAGATTGAGTAGCATATCTCTGCTTTGTCTTGCATAGCTGGATGCTTTCTGAGCCATCGTATTGCCAAATAAAAAGAAAAAAGGAGGGAGGGGTAAGCAAAATGCCAAGTGTGAACCTTTGTGACAAAAAAAAAAAAAGTATATAGATTCTGCACTGAGTAGACTTCTGTAGACTAGTCGCTTCTAACAGCTTCCAGCCTTTAGTACTCAGAATAGAGAGCTAAACTGCGTACTAATGTACTAAACGTTCCCACCACTGCCAACCAATTATGTCAGGAACCGGCCCCGCGGCACGCCTGTTGATACGGTTCCCAACTGCGAGTTTGACCAGATCGAGAGGGGAAGCAGCCTTATTCTAGCTAACACAAGGCTGTGACCCCTCAGAACACTTCTCACTGCCACCACTAGCTATTACTAGACACTTCCACTCTGCTGTTTAGTGACCTGCATGCAGTCCGCGTTTCCATATCTGGGTCAGCTTTTGTGCTTTAGGCCAAATACGGGAACACCACACACACACAGTAGCAAGGCACAATCAGGCACTGAACTTGTAATGCAAGTTACACTGCAGACTCTCTCTAGGCTATGAGTGTTGGCTTAGTACAGCAGAAGTCAAACTTATTAAATAAATATTTAATATTCCAAAAAGTGGAACAGTGCAGACAAGAATATATACAAAAAGATTACAAAACAAAGTAAAAATCACAACGAAAAAAGTTACAAAGATACACAACTAGACAGTTTGCTTAAAATAAAATGGGAATAAACGTTACCAGCATATAGATCTGAGCGTTGTTGCGAGGAGAACTCAGTTCTGGTCAGACCAGGATAGTCCTAGCGTCTTGCTATCTCCAATGAACTATGACTCTAAATCCTCCTAGCTAATGTTTTATAGCAAAATGTGTGGCCCGGGGCCACTCACATGTCCAGGTTGAGGAATAATCCAATTTCCTCAGGTGTGACAGCACATCCTTGCTGGCCAGAGTTTCCTGTTAGCCTTTGAAGTTCCCAGACTGTTAGTCAGGATTGTATATTTGGTCAACAGGTAGCTGTTTACATGAATACAAAGTTCAAAGCAATGCAACACCTTTTCAGGATGCAGGACAAAAAGGGAGGAGACCTCGGTTCGATTCCCGGCCAATGTATGTAAGCTGACTTTTGAAATCCTACAATTCCCTAAGCAAGCTCATTTTTTTCTTGGATATATCACAATGGTACATGCTAGGCTGGCTTCAGCATGTAGCATTGTAGTGTGATGTGTTGGTGGTTTAATGGTTAGGATAGCAGCCTACCAAGCACTAGACCTGCGTTCGATTCCTGGCCAATGTATGTAAGCTGGCTTTTGAAATTCTACAATTCCCTAAGCAAGCTCTTTTTTCTCTTGGATATATCAGAATGGTACATGCTAGCCTGGCTTCAGCATGTAGCATTGTAGTGTGTTGTGTTGGTGGTATAATGGTTAGGATAGCAGCCTACCGAGCACTAGACCTGGGTTCGATTCTCGGCCAATGTATGTAAGCTGGCTTTTGAAATCCAACAATTCCCTAAGCAAGCTTATTTTTCTCTTGGGTATATCACAATGGTACATGCTAGGCTGGCTTCAGCATGTAGCATTGTAGTGTGTTGTGTTGGTGGTATAATGGTTAGGATAGCAGCCTACAGAGCGGTAGGCCTGGGTTCGATTCCAGGCCAATGTATGTGAGTTGGCTTTTGAAATCCTACAATTCCCTAAGCAAGCTCATTTTTCTCTTGGATAAATCATAATCGTACATGGTAGGCTGGCTTCAGCATGTAGTGTTGGTGGTGGTATAGTGGTGAAGAGAGCTGCCTACCAATAACTAGACATGGGTTCGATTCCCGGCCAAGGTATGTAAGCTGGCTTTTGAAATCCTACAATTCCCTGGAAGACAAGACCCTCCTCCCTCAGGGAGGAGGAGGAAGGAGAGAAAGGACTAAGGGAACAGGCAATAGGTTCTATGGGCTACCATTTAGCATAAATAAAATTAGGTTCCATTTGCGATTATTTTAATTTTTCCGCCGGAATCCGGAATTCCATGGAATGTCGCAAAAATCCAGCAGAATTTTCATAGAGACGGAATTTAGCGCTGACGGAATCCGTGAATTCCGGTGGAACGGAATTTGCTCTTTCCGATCATCCCTATTTAAGACCCACTGGCCATGCTTAAGTTTAACCTCCCCTTTTGTATCACTAAGCTGATGCTAATACACTAAAGAAACTGGGCGTAAATTTTAACAGGACACGTCTTACATCATTTTCTCTGTTTTTGTTTAGTTTTTTTGATATATATATATATATATATATATATATATATATATATATATATATATATATATATATATATATTTATATCTTGCGTTGTCTGCCTTTCCAATTTCTTTCTTTCTTTTTGGGGGAGAGGAGGGTTTCCAAAGTTTTGCAGAGGGGCCCAGTGATTTCTAGTTACGCCCCTGTCTGGAGACCTGTAACTTCTTAATTATTTTACTTGAGACACCTAGCTATTTAATTCCTTTATCTGGAGGGATGTGACTGCTTATTTCTTTTATGTGAAGAAGACATGCTTAATTATTTCATCTGGATTTATGTGACTCATAGAGATGGCCCAAACGGTTCACCAGCAAACTTAACGCAAACAACGCGGGTTCACGAACACATAGCAAGTTCAACCCGCCCCCTATACTACATTATTGGGCTAAAATGTGACCCTCTATATCACAGTCAGCAGACACATGGCAGCCAACCAGGTTGCACTCCCTCCTGGACCTCCCCACCCTTATAGAAGACAGCAGCATCTGCCATTTTCTCACTGCTGCTGCTTTAGTCTGCTGCTGCTTTAGTGAGAGAAGGAGGAGACATTGGTGAGGCAGAGAAAGCGTTAGTTAGGAGGTCTTGTTAGCTTGCTCCTTGCTGATAGTCGTTGCTGAAAAGTACCACAAAAAAGCTTTTTTTGAGAGCTAATGTTCTTGTGATGGGTTGTTTTTTTTTTTTGGTGTGTGTGGCCCACTGACACTGCATATACAGCCCTGTCTGTCGCAGCTGGCCCTTGCTAATTGCTATACTGTGCCCAGCACAGTCAGTGCATACTTTTTCACTGTACCTGTGTGAATGCACATTGTTTTATATACCAGTCAGTGCATACCTTTTTACTGCACCTGTGTGACTGCACATTGTATTATACCACCAGTCACTGCATAACTTTCACTGCATCTGTGTGACTGCACACTGTGTTATATACCAGTCAGTGCATACCTTTTCACTGCACCTGTGTGAATGCACATTGTATTATACCACCAGTCACTGCATACCTTTCACTGCATCTGTGTGACTGCACATTGTATTAAACAAGCAGTCAGCACCTTTCACTGCATCTGTGTGACTGCACATTGTATTATATCAGCAGTCAGTACCTTTCACTGCATCTGTGGGACTGCACATTGTATTATACCAGCAGACAGTACCTTTCACTGCATCTGTGGGACTGCACATTGTATTATACCAGCAGTTAGTACCTTGCACTGCACCTGTGTGCCGGCACATTGTATTATACCACCAGTCACTGCATACCTTTCACTGCATCTGTGTGACTGCACACTGTTATTTATACCAGTCAGTGCATACCTTTTCACTGCACCTGTGCGACTGCACATTGTATTATACCAGCAGTCAGTGCACACCTTTCACTTGAATGGGTGGCAGACTTGCCCTCCATAACAGATTCTCGTTATTGGATTTCAAGTGTATTCATCTCATCATTATACAGCAGTCAGTGTATACCTTTCACTGCATCTGTGTGACGGCACATTGTATTATACCAGCAGTCAGTGTATACCATTCACTGCATCTGTGTGACTGCACATTGTATTATACCAGCAGTCAGTGTATACCTTTCACTGCATCTGTCTAACTGCACATGGTATTAGTCAAGTCAGTGCATACCGTTCACTTCATCCCCCCCCCCAATATGGACAAAACAACAAGCAGAGGCAGAGCCAGAGGCAGGCCACCTGGCAGGTCTGTTAGAGGTCGCGCTGACGTGATTTCATGCAGCCCTCGACCAAAGTACAGTGTTCAGTTGGCACGTGCCATCAACTCCCAAGATTGTCAGGACGTAGTTTACTATTTGACACAGAACACCTCATCTTCCTCAGCTTCCGCACAGAACCGTGACATATCTTCCTCCTCCTGCTCTTATTCTGGCACCCCACTTAACACCCAGCCAGCAGCCACCAGCGCTACTACTAGCACCACATCCGCTCCATTTGACAGTTCGCAGAAGTTATTTGGTGGGGAATTAATTAACTGATTCACAGCCATTATTGTTACAACAAGATGAAGGCGCTAAGCATGTTACACCACCTCTTATGTCTGTGTTAGGCATCAGTATGGATGTAAGGTGTGAGGATGATAAAGTACCTGCTGTTGGTGCAGTTTATGAGGTGTTTGATACAAGCGAAGCTGTGAAGGATGTATATGATGATGACGATGATGATGATACTAACATAGATGTCACATGGTTTCCTAATAGAGGAGGTGACCAGAGGGACAGTTCAGAGGGGGAGTCAGAGAGGAATAGGAGGAGACAAGTTCCTGAAAGAAGCAGGGGGAGCTGGTAGTCAGAAACAGCTCATGGCTGTGTCCGGCGGCATGTATCGCCACCTATGGACAGACAGCCAACATGCCCTTCAAGGTCAGCTGCTGCTGCCACCACCACAATACCATCATACCATCATCCCAGGGCTGATGTGGAAATTTTTTTGTGTGTCTGCCTCAGTTGAGAGCGATGCCATCTGTACTCTGTCGCCAAAAATTGAGTAGTGGAAAGACCAAGACCCACGTAGGGACAGCTGCATTACGAAGGCACATGATGAAAAATCACAAACTGCAGTGGGATGACCACCTGAGGAAAAGCAGCACACAAAAGCAAAGCCACCCTCCGCCTCCTCTTCCTCCTTCCGGTCTTCTTCAGCCGCTTTATCCCTTGCACCTTCACAGCCACCCTCCTCCACTCCGCCTCTCACCTTGAGCGGTTCCTGCTCCTCTGCCCACAGCAGCCAGGTGTCCATTAAGGAAATCTTTGAGTGGAAGAAGCCAATGTCTGACTGCTGGCTTGCCGGAACTGTTGGCTCACCAGCTGGTTGACTTTGAGGCTTTCTGAAAATTTGTGGCGATTGGGATACCACAGTGGAAGATACCAGGCCGCAATTATTTCTCAAAAAAGGCGATACCCAAACTGTACTGTGATGTTCAAAGGCAAGTGGTGTCATCTCTGGCACACAGCGTTGGGTCAAGTGTCCATCTGACCACGGATGCCTAGTCTGCAAAGCACGGTCAGGGCAGGTATATTACTTACACAGCACATAGGATCAACCCAGTGACCGCTGGCAAGCAGGGAGTACGTGGATGTGCAGCGGACCTAGTTGTGACACCGCCACGGCTTTCAGGCAGGCCTGCTGCCACGTCCTCTCCTTCTCCTCCTACTCCTCCTGCTACATCCTCTTTGCTGCCATCCTCCTCCTCCTTGGCTGAGTGGCAGTGCTACTCTACTGGTGCTGCGATCTTCTCTCCAACTACACACCCCCAGCTCCCCAGGGCCTATGCTGCATGCCAGGTACAACGGTGTCACGCCATCTTGGACATATCTTTCCTCAAAGCCGAGAGTCACACTGGAGCAGCTCTCCTGGCTGCTCTGAAGAAACAGGTGGATCAGTGGCTGAACCCGCACCAACTGGAGATCGGCAACGTGGTGTGTGACAACAGCAGCAATCTCATTTCAGCTTTGAGTTTGGGAAAGTTGACACATGTACACTGCATGGCACATGTGCTGAATCTAATAATCCAAAGATTTGTGTGTAAGTACCCAGGCTTACAGGAGGTCCTGAAGCAGTCCAGGAAGGTGTGTGGGCATTTCAGGCATTCCTACACGGCCATGGCGCGCTTGACTGATATTCAGCAGAGAAACAACTTGCCGGTTAGGCACTTGATTTACAATAGCATGATTCGCTGGAGTGTAACGCTCTTCATGTTTGACCACTTGCTACAACAGGAGAAAGCTGTCAACGAGTATCTGTACAGCTACGGTGTTAGAGCAGGCTCTGGGGAGCTGGGGATTTTCTTGCCAAGGTACTGGACACTCATGCGTAATGCCTGCAGGCTCATGCATCCGTTTAAGGAGGTGACCAACCCGGTGAGTCACAGTGAATGTGCCATCAGCAACTTGATCATATATGTTTTCTTCCTGGAGCGTGCTGTGCATAGAAAGGTGGATCAAGCTGTAGAGTAGCGTGAACAGGAAGAGGAGGAATAGTTGTGGGAAGCATCACGACCAGAACCAGATTTGTCATCAACACCTGCTGCAGCACAGATGAGGGGGGAGGAGGAGGAGGAGGAGGAGTCATCTGGGGAAGAGGAGTCAGATGAGGAAGGTGGTTGTTTTTTGAGGAGGAGGAGGTGAAAGAACAACCGTAGCAGGCATTGCAGGGGGATTGTGCTGCTCACCTTTCCCGTGGTAATGTTCGTGGCTAGGGGGAGGAGGAGAACTTACCTGACATCACTGAGGCAGAGCAAGAGGAGATGGCTAGTAGGTCAGCATCCAACTTTGTGCAGATGGGGTCTTTCATGGTGTCCAGCCTGTTGAGGGACCCCCGTATAAAAAAACTCAAGGGGAATGACCTGTACTGGGTGACAATGCTAATAGATCCTCGGTATAAGCACAAAGTTGTGGAGATGTTACCAAATTTACAGAAGGCAGAAAGTCGCTCCTCACACAGCATCTCTGCCTGCAGGCCTCTTGACTGCCTTCTCCGCCACCACCAACAGGGTCCAGGACTCCAGGTGGATTTCTGAATTTTTAAGGCCGCTTCTAGCAGTGGCCTCTAACAAAAACAATAATTTTTCTGGTGCAGGTTCATGCCTGCCTAATTTTTCTGGCTGCACTGCGGCTGCAACAACAAAACAAAAGGCCTGTACATGTGTCAATTCCCCTTCATGATCATTACCTTGCCTCGGTGAAGGGGCTTGCGTATCACAATGAAGCAATGACTGGCTTTATGAGTGTTGGGGGCACACCTGACCCAAGATAATAAGGTTGTTACTTCATTGTGGACAGACCAAAGTCAAACAGCTGCACAGTCTCTGTTGTTTTGTCATTGAGCTACCTCAGCCCGACCATATGGGCTTGAAAACCACCATCGCCTGCACTCTCGTCATCGTGCGCACCAGTCCATCACTACACAAACAGCTGTTTGCGGTGAGTTACACAGTGAGTTTGGTCTGTCAGTGTGAAGCAGTACACTACTTACACTACCTGCTGATCCATGTCTACAAACACAAGATATTTTCAAGCACTTTATGCCTCCAATTTAGGAATGCGATGTGATTTCTGCCCTTAAAACCCTGCTCTGCCTCAAATCCGTAATTTTCTCTGGGACATTTGGCATGTATCCCACTCCGCCATGCCCCCTTCAGGTGTTAGACCCCTTGACACATCTTTTCCATCACTTTTGTAGCCAGAAACAGTGTTTGTAGTTTTTAAAGTTCACCTGCTCAGTGAAGTCTATTGCGGTTCGCATGGTTCGGCGAACCCGAACCTTTGCAGAAGTTCGCGATCGAGCTTCGCGAACCCAAAATCGGAGGTTCGAGCCATCCCTAGTAGAGATGGCCCGAACGATTTGCCGGCTAATGGTTCCCGGCGAACTTCCGGCGGTTCGCGATCGCGGAGAACCGCAAACTTTTGCTCACTCGTGTGCCTGCAGTAAATAGAGAAGGGACAGCTGCTGCTGCTGCAGACTCTCATAGGGAAAGATTAGTTAGGCTCTTGTAGGCTTGTTAGCTTGCTCCTTGCTGATTCTTATTGCTAAAATAGCACCCCTCAACAGCTCTTTTGAGAGCTAATCTTGTTCTTGTGATCTATTTTTTTTCTGTGTGTCCCACTGACACTTGTGTTGCATAGACAGCCTTGATAATTCATACTGTGTGTGTGCCACTGCCAGGCCCAGCACATTCAGTGACTATCTGTGTGTGTGACAGGTGCACATTGTAATACTCATTACTGCATATACCTACCTACCTGTTGTTCACAGTGCACCCACCTACCTACGTGAGTTAAGCGCACGCAGTGTCACTGTGCCTGTCCGCTACCTGTCTGTGTGTGACAGGTGCACATTGTAATACCCATCACTGCATGTACCTACCTGTTGTGTTCAGTGCACCCACCTCATCACTGCATATACCTACCTGTTGTGTTCTGTGCATACCTGTTAACTGCACCTGTGTGACTGCACATTGTATTAGTCAAGTCAGTGCATACCTTTCACTTCATCTCCTCTGATATGGACACAATGGACAAAACAGGCAGAGGTAGAGGCAGACTCAGAGGAAGGCCACCCGGCAGGTCTGTGCGAGGTCATGTTCATGGGCGTAACAATAGGGGCTGCAGCCCATGCACCTGCTGGGGGCCCTGGTCCTCCCTGGGGCCCGTTTGGGGCCATTTTGGGGGGGCTGGAGGGGTCGCAGCATGAGGGAAAAGCTATAGCCACACTCGGGGAGGAGGGAGGACGGTCCCCCCCCTCCCTCACCTCGGACTCTCCCCTCTGCACTCCCCTCCAGTTTCAATAACTATATATGTGCAGCGGTGGGCAGCTGCAGCTACATACCTCCTGTGCGCTCCCGCGTGCACGCTTCTCTCTCTAGCCTCTGACACGACTTCCTGTATAAACAGGAAGTCACGTCAGACACTAGAGAGAGAAGCGTCCGAACTGGAGCGCACGGAAGGTATGTAGCTGCCGCTGCCCGCCGCTGCACACATATGGTTATTGAAGCTGGAGGCGAGTGCAGAGGGGAGAGCCCGAGGTGAGGGGGGCCGTCCTCCCTCCCCGCCGAGTGTGGCCATAGCTTTCCTTTCATGCTGCGACCCCTCCAGCCCCCCAAAACGGCCCTGTGCTGGTCTGGGGGGGGGGGGGGGGGTAGAGGGCCAGCTTAAAATTTCTGCAGGGGGCCCAGTGGGTCTTAGTTATGCCCCTGGTCTTGTTGATGTGATTTCGTGTGGCCCTGGCCCAAAGTACAGTGCTCAGAAGAAGGCACGTCCCATCAACTTCCAAGATTGTCAGGACGTGATTGACTATTTAACACAGAACACCTCATCTTCCGCAGCCACCAACGCTACTACAAGCACCACATCCATTGCATTTGACACTTCGCAGGAATTAATTGGTGGGGAATTAACTGATTCACAGCCATTATTGTTACAACCTGATGAAGGCGATAAGCAAGTTACACCACCTCATATGTCTGAGTTAGGCGGTGACACTATGGACGTAATGTGTGAGGAAAAGGATGATTAAGTACCTGCTGTTGGTGCAGTTTTGGAGGTGCCTGAGCCCTGAGGCAAGCGAAGCTTGGCAGGATGATTATGATGATTATGATGATACGGATCCCACATGGGTTCCTAATAGACAAGATGACCAAGGGGACAGTTCAGAGGGGGAGTCAGAGAGGAGTAGGAGGAGACGAGTTCCTAAAAGAAGCAGGGGGGCTAGTCATCAGAAACAGCTGGTGGCAGTGTACGGCGCCATCTATCGCCACCTATGTACAGCCAGCCAAAATGCCCTTCAACGTCAGCTGCTGATTACACCATAGTGCCATCACCCCAGGGGAGCTCAGCGGTTTGGAAATTTTTTTAATGTGTCTGCCTCAGATCGGAGCAATGTCATCTGTTCTCTCTGCCTTCAAAAATTGAGCCGTGGAAAGGCCAACACTCACGTAGGGACAAGTGCCGTACGAAGGCACATGGAGAAAAGCCACAAACTGCAATGGGAAGAGCACCTGAGCAAAAGCAGTACACAAAAGAAAAGCCACCCTCCTTCTCCTCTTCCTCCTTCAGGTGCAGCATCTTTAGCCACTTTCTCCCTTGCACCTTCACAGCCACCCTCCTCCACTCCGCCTCTGCCCTTGAGCGGTTGCTGCTCCTCTGCCCACAGCAGCCAGGTGTCTGTGAAGGAAATCTTTGAGCAGAAGAAGCCAATTTCTGCCAGTCACCCCCTTGCCCGGCGTCTGACAGCTGGTGTGGCGGAACTGTTAGCTCCACAGCAGAAACAGAAATAGTGTGGCACTTCCCACTTGGAATGAATAGTGAAGGATGAAGACAGGCAATATTGCACAATCGCTTACCTGCAAACCTCACAGTCCGTATATAGGATGAACACTGAGGCGTGTGCTCTGTATACACATATGGAAAACAAGTCATCTCAAATCATCAAGAAACAGCAAAACAACGTGCACCTTCCGTCTCAATATTTTACTTGAAAAGTGTATCATCCAATTTCGGGTACATACGTCACAATGGTGTGGGTATAAAGCCAGGTGTAGCTTACGTGTCCATGGAAAAAGCAGGTATTGCGGTGTGGAGGTGGGCTTCAGGCACTAGGTGGTGAAGCGACGGCCGTTTCGCATCTATGTGACGCTTGGTCACGCTGTGAACCACTGAAGTGAGGAGACGCGGCATCGGGTCTAAGATCAGAGTGATGCCCCGCCTATTCCGGTGTCGTCATCTCCTATTGGGGCAAAGGTTAGTTGCCGTGAAGACGGGAGCCGCCCCCATGCGTCTAAATGGACGGGTATTAATGCGGGAATATTTCCGCATACGGCGCCATATTATGCGTCCCAACAGGCGGAAGGAAACGATCCGTCAATGAGATACCCATGCGTAGTGATTTCCGCATACAGAGAAACTTGTAGCAGGCCACCTGCACTGGGCCAATAGATTAAATGGCCAAATCAGTTACTATTTCTGGTGAATTGCTAGCAAGTTAAATGGTCCAAATAAAGACACATTAAGGTTCTCACCGTCTACCACAGCAACTAACTGAGTGAATTAAAGTGACAGTGCACAACAAATTAATTAAAAATTAAAAACATACTAGAAAAGCTGGTAGGCATCTTAATGTATAAAGTACATGTAAGGCACCTAGCTTCAGCAGGCAAAAGACTATAGGTCTCGGATCAACCATCTAAATAGGGCCGGGACAGAACCATTTAAACATATAGCCCTCATGTATGCCTTGTATCAGTCCGGTCCACCCCAAAGCCAGCAGCAGTTAAAAATCAAAAATTACTTATCAACACTCCGCCGGAGCATCGGGATATATCGGACCGACACAGGTCCACCACCACACCTCAAAATAAACCATACAGATAGACAAGATGACCATCTAACAGTCTAAACAGTAGTTAATAAGGACAATTGCCTAAAGCATATCTATGGGTCCAGCATACTTGAAAGTTCAATTTTATCATTGAGTCCCAAAGGGCTCATGGCTTCTGTCCTCAATATCAGCAACGTCTCTTTTCTCAGGAGTAACCTCTCCCTATCACCTCCTCTCCGAGGGATTTCCTGCTTCTGCATGGCAACTAACCTTTGCCCCAATAGGAGATGACGACACGGGATTGGGCGGGGCTTTGCTCCGCTCTTAGACCCGATGCCGCGTCTCCTCACTTCAGTGGTTCACAGCGTGACCAAGCGTTGCATAGACGCGAAACAGCCGTTGCTTCACCACCTAGTGCCTGAAGCCCACCTCCACACCGCAATACCTGCTTTTGCCATGGGCACGTAAGCTACACCTGGCTTTATACCCACACCATTGTGATTGATATTTGTCATCACTGGACATCTGTACACGAAATTTGATGATACACTGTTCAAGTAAAATATTGAGACGGAAGGTGCACGTTGTTTTGCTGTTTCTTGATGATTTGAGGAACTGTTAGCTCGCCAGCTGTTACCATACAAGCTGGTGGACTCTGATGCCTTCCGTAAATGTGTGGCCATTGGGACACTGCAGTGGAAGATACCAGGCCGCAATTATTTTTCTAAAAAGGAGATACCCAAGCTGTACCATGAAGTTGAGAGGCAAGTGGTGTCATCTCTGGCATTGGGTCAAGGGTCCACCTGACCACGGATGCCTGGTCTGCCAAGCACGGTCAGGGCAGGTACATAACTTACACAGCCCATTGGGTCAACCTGGTGACCGATGGCAAGCAGAAAGTACGTGGCTGTGCAGCGGACCAACTTGTGACACCTCCACGGCTTGCAGGCAGGCCTCCTGCCACCTCCTCTCCTCCTGCTACATCCTGTTTGCTGTCATCCTCCTCCTCCTCCTCCTTGGCTGAGTGGCACTTCAACTCTACTGGTGCTGCGATCTCCTCTCCATCTACACAGCCCCATCTCCCCAGGGCCTATGCTGCATGCCAGGTACGACGGTGTCACGCCATATCTTGCCTCAAAGTGGAGAGTCACACTGGAAAAGCTCTCCTGGCTGCTCTTAACAAACAGGTGGATCAATGGCTGACCCCGCACCAGCTGGAGATCGGCAACGTGGTGTGTGACAATGGCAGCAATCTCATTTCTGCTTTGAATTTGGGAAAGCTGACACATGTACCCTGCATGGCACATGTGCTGAATCTAGTCATTCAAAGATTTGTGTCAAAGTACCCAGGGTTAGAAGATGTCCTGAAGCAGGCCAGGAAGTTGTGTGGGCATTTCAGGCGGTCTTATACGGGCATGGCACGCTTTGCGGACATTCAGCGGAGAAACAACTTGCCGTCGCCGGTGAGACGCTTGATATGTGGTAGCCCGACTCGCTGGAATTCGACCCTGGTCATGTTCTCTCGCCTACTAGAACAGGAGAAAACCATCACCCAGTACCTGTACAATTACAGTAGAAGGACACAATCTGGGGAGATGGGGATGTTCTGGCCTCCAAACTGGACACTTATGCGAAATGCATGCAGGCTCATGCGGCCGTTTGAGGAGGTGACCAACCTGGTGAGTCCCAGTGAAGGCACCATCAGTGACTTGATCCCATCTGGAGCGTGCCATGCGTAGAGTGGTGGATCAAGCTTCGGAGGAGCGTGAAGAGGAACAGTTATGGCAGGAACAGTTGTGGGAGCAATTTACATCAGAATCAGATGTTTCCTCAACAACTGCGGCAGCACAGAGGGGGGAGGAGGAGGAAGAGTCGTGTGGGGAAGAGGAGTCAGACTCGGATGATGAGGAAGGTGTTTCTTTGGAGAAGGAGGAGGCGGCGGCAGAAGAACAACCGCAGCAGGCGTAGCAGGGGGCTTGTGCTGCTCGACGTTCCCGTGGTATTGTTTGTGGCTGGGGGGATCTGAATGTCTTATTTGAGGTGATCTGTACTGGCAACAGCAGCTTGGTGACAGAGGAGGAGATATTGATTTATGGCAGGGGGTGGCCAGATTACCCCATAAGCGCTGAAGACCCACCTAATAGAGGGTCAATCTCTAACGGTGAGTGGCCACTGCTTGGGGTGTGGTGGTGGTGGGTGTGTTTGCTGGTCTCCGTGCCAGAAGAGGATATTGCTCTGTCTACATTGCTGTATACCTGCTTTGTGCAAGGACTGTGTGCTGGGACATTTGAGTGCAGGTCAATTTGTGAATTGTTCCCGTGGTATTGTTCGTGGCTGGGGGGAGGAGGAAGACTTACCTGACATCATTGAGGAAGAGCAAGAGGAGATGGATAGTACGTCTGCATCCAACTTTGTGCAGATGTTGTCTTTCATGCTGTCCAGCCTGTTGAGGGACCCCCGTATAAAAAAAACTCAAGGGGAATGAGCTGTACTGGGTGGCCACACTACTAGACCCTCGGTATAGGCACAAAGTGGTGGACATGTTACCAACTCACCAGAAGGCAGAAAGGATGCAGCACATGCAGAACAAGCTGGCAACTATGCTTTACAATGCGTTTAAGGGTGATGTCACAGCACAACGCAATAAAGGTTCCACTGCCAGTAATCCTTCTCCCATGTCCACACAGGCAAGGACAGGACGCTCCAGTGATCTCATGGTGATGCAGGACATGTGGACATTCTTTAGTCCAAAGTCTCGCCTTAGTGCTTCCGGATCCCTCCTCCATTAAAGCCTGGACCAGCAGGTAGCCGACTACCTGGCCTTAAGTGTGGATGTATACATAGTGAGCAGCGATGAACCTTTGGACTACTGGGTGTGCTAGCTTGACCTGTGGCCAGAGCTGTCACAATTCGCCATCCAACTTCTGGCTTGCTCTGGCTCAAGCGTCCTGTCAGAAAGGACCTTCAGCACAGTTGGAGGCATTGCCACTGAGAAGAGAAGTCGCCTAAGTCACAAAAGTGTTCAGTACCTCACCTTTATCAAAATGAATGAGGCATGGATCCCGGAGGGCTACTGCCCGCCCGAAGACTAAGTCAGTCCCCACCCACAGCATCTCTGCTTGCACGCCGTGTGACTGGCTGCCTGCCCCAAGACTAAGTCGCTCCCCACACAGCATCTCTGCGTGCAGGCCGCTTGCCTTCTCCGCCACCACCAACAGGGTCCAGGACTCCATGCGGATTCATGAATTTTTAAGGCTGCTGCTAGCAGCAGCCGCTATATTAATGTTTCTGGTGCGTGTACATGCCTGCCTAATTTTTCTGGCTGCACTGCAGCTGCAACAACAAAACAAAAGGCATGTACATGTGCCCATTCCCCTTCGTGATCATTACCTTGCCGCGGTGAAGGGGCTTGCGTATCACAATGAAGCAATGACCACCGGCTATATGAGTGTCTCGGGGGGTGGAACACCAAAGATAATAAGGTCGTTGCTTCATTGTGGACAGACCAAATTTGATCAGCAGGACAGTCACTGTTGTTTTATCATTGAGCTACCACAGCCCGGCGACCATATGGGCTTGAAATCCGCCATGGCCTGCGTTACACAGTGAGTTTGGTGTGTCAGTGTGAAGCAGTACTCTAATTACACTCCCTGATTGATGTATACACATGCAAGATGTTTTAAAGCACTTTAGGCCTGCAGTTTAGCATTCAATGTGGTTTCTGCCCTTAAAATGCTGCTTTGCGTCCAATCCGGATTTTTTACGGGGACTTGTGGTCTTTATTCCACTCTGCCATGCCCCCCTCAAGGCAGGAGCGCCTCTTTGTCACTCCAGGCAAGGGAACCTGTGGTGCCCCCCCCCCCCGCCCTCTCCATGAAAATATTCGCAATACGGCAGATTTTCACCAGAAAATTATCGTATTACAGTAGTGGTTCAGTGCAATACTACAAGCCGCCGATCTACCGCCACTATACCACTGTGTCCAATTGTAAAAATGTACTGATTGATTGTACTTTTGGTACATTTTTGCCATTGTTTGATTGAAATTCTGATCGATGTGGTGGTTGATAATCACCATGTTTGATCATTTTGAAAGAATTTTTCTGTAAAAATGAATGCATGTATTGACAGCTATAGGCTAGGGTTACTAATAACAAGATTGGGTGATTCAATTGTAAGGGTAAGATGGGGGGGGGGGGGCAAAGTAGAGAGTAACAAGGAACATTTATAATTACTTCTCCTGGCGGACTCAGTGCTGACTCGCTCAGTAGGCAGTAGTAGTGTTGGGCGAACAGCGTTCGCCACTGTTCGGGTTCTGCAGAACATCACCCTGTTCGGGTGATGTTCGAGTTCGGCCAAACACCTGATGGTGCTCGGCCAAACCGTTCGGCCACATGGCCGAACTAAGAGCGCATGGCCGAACGTTCCCCCGAACGTTCGGCTAGCGCTGTGAGTGGCCGAACGGGTCATGTGGTTCGGACCCCAAACGCGCTCTGATTGGCCGAACGGCTCACGTGGTTCGGCCCGAACGCGCTCTGATTGGCCGAACGGTCACGTGGTTCGGGTAAATGAATACCCGAACCACGTCATATCTCCGCCATTTGTCTGTGGGTTTAGCTTTGGGTAGGCAGGCAGGGTAGTTCGCGCTCCAGCCACGCTAGCCAGGGTCCCCCCAGTCATTGTGTGTCGCTGCTGGGAACAGTAGTACACCGCTCGCTCAGCCACACTATATAGCATTGTGTGTACTGCCACTGTGTACCTCGCTCAGCCACGCTATATATAGCATTGTTTACTGCCACTGTGTGTACATGGCTCAGCCAGACTATATAGCATTGTGTGTACTGCCACTCTGTGTACACCGCTCAGCCAGACTATATAGCATTGTGTGTACTGCCACTCTGTGTACACCGCTCAGCCAGACTATATAGCATTGTGTGTACTGCCACTCTGTGTACACCACTCAGCCAGACTATATAGCATTGTTTACTGCCACTCTGTATACACCGCTCAGCCAGACTATATAGCATTGTGTACACCGCTCAGCCAGACTATATAGCATTGTTTACTGCCACTCTGTGTACACCGCTCAGCCAGACTATATAGCATTGTGTGTACTGCCACTCTGTGTACACCGCTCAGCCAGACTATATAGCATTGTGTGTACTGTCACTCTGTGTACACCGCTCAGCCAGACTATATAGCATTGTTTACTGCCACTGTGTGTACACGGCTCAGCCAGACTATATGGCATTGTGTGTACTGCCACTCTGTGTAAACCGCTCATCCAGACTATATAGCATTGTGTGTACTGCCACTCTGTGTACACCGCTCAGCCAGACTATATAGCATTGTTTACTGCCACTCTGTATACACCGCTCAGCCAGACTATATAGCATTGTGTACACCGCTCAGCCAGACTATATAGCATTGTTTACTGCCACTCTGTGTACACCGCTCAGCCAGACTATATAGCATTGTGTGTACTGCCACTCTGTGTACACCGCTCAGCCAGACTATATAGCATTGTGTGTACTGCCACTGTGTGTACACCGCTCAGCCAGACTATATAGCATTGTGTGTACTGTCACTCTGTGTACACCGCTCAGCCAGACTATATAGCATTGTTTACTGCCACTGTGTGTACACCGCTCAGCCAGACTATATAGCATTGTGTGTACTGCCACTCTGTGTACACCGCTCAGCCAGACTATATAGCATTGTGTACACCGCTCAGCCAGACTATATAGCATTGTTTACTGCCACTCTGTGTACACCGCTCAGCCAGACTATATAGCATTGTGTGTACTGCCACTCTGTGTACACCGCTCAGCCAGACTATATAGCATTGTGTGTACTGCCACTCTGTGTACACCGCTCAGCCAGACTATATAGCATTGTGTGTACTGCCACTGTGTGTACACCGCTCAGCCAGACTATATAGCATTGTGTGTACTGCCACTGTGTGTACACCGCTCAGCCAGACTATATAGCATTGTGTGTACTGCCACTGTGTGTACACCGCTCAGCCAGACTATATAGCATTGTGTGTACTGCCACTCTGTGTACACGGCTCAGCCAGACTATATAGCATTGTTTACTGCCACTGTGTGTACACGGCTCAGCCACACTATATAGCATTGTGTTTACTGCCACTCTGTGTCTGCTGGGAACAGTAGTACACCGCTCACCCACCACTGTATAGCATTGTGCTCTGTGTCGCTGCTGGCAATAGTGGTACACCGCTCACCCACCACTGTATAGCATTTCTGTACTGCCACTGTACTGCTGCCAGTCAGCGTGTACTTTAAAGTGACTCTGTAACAAAAATTACAACGTTTTTTCTACCATCCTACAAGTTCCTAAACCTATTCTAATCTGTTCTGGCTCACTGCAGCTCTTTCTACTATAACCATCTCTGTAATAAATCAATGTATCTTTCCCCTGTCAGACTTGTCGGCCTGTGTCTGGAAGGCTGCCAACTCTTCCGTGCTGGTCTGTTCCTCTATGCACACTCCAGTGTGTGTTTTATTTACATAAGCCAGCAGCTTCTCTGCTATCTTATCAGTGATAGAAGAGAGCTGGATAAAAATCCTCCTCTGGAGGCTGTGAAAGGAGCTGGTCTGTCACATACTGAGGAATTAACGACATAGGCAGAGCTGTCTGCAGGAAGCCTGTAATGTTCAGTGCATGAGAGAAGCTGGGGACAGAAGGTAAACACACACAAGTGATCTCTTGAGATTCAGAAGTAAGGCTGTATACAGCCTGCTTGTGTATGGATGTATTTTCTATGTGTGGACATGCTGTACATCAACCTACTTCCTGTTTTGGTGGCCATTTTGTTTGTTTATAAACAAACTTTTTAAAACTGTTTTTGACTACTTTTAAAGCGGCGGGGAGCGGTGAAATTGTGACAGAGGGTAATAGGAGATGTCCCCTAACACACTGGTATGTTTACTTTTGTGCGATTTTAACAATACAGATTCTCTTTAAGGATAAGTGAAATGAGGAAGAAATCCGGTGAAAGAGGGAGGGGCAAGGGAAGAGGTGTTTCCCCTGACGGTTCACGTACAGGCCACAGGGGAGCACCCAAGAAAACCCACTCAATACCGCCCATGTTGTCCAGGACAACAACCCTCACAGATCCAAAAGAACAGGACCAGATAATTACTTGGATGACCTCTCAAGCGTCCAGCAGTGGGTTAAGCAGCACCAGCACATCACGCACGAGGTCCGAGTCCTCAGCCAGTTACAAGGAGCCAGTGGGCACAAAGCTGACACAACCGGCAGCGACACCACGCACACAACTGCCAGATAACCAGTCCGATGAATTACCTCAGGACACAATGGGGTATTCGCAGGAGCTATTCCCAGGCCAACAAACTTCCACCTTTGAAAGGTCAATGGAGGAACAGCCAGAAATGTTGTGCCCGGATTCACAACCATTAACTGTGGGAAATGCACCGGGCACTGAAATACAACAAGGCGAGTCCGAGGACTTTGAAACCCAAATCCCAGAGCAAGTTGGGCAGGAGGGGGTGCAATTGCAGGAGGTCGGCCGAGAAGATCTGGAAGATGACGTTGGAGTGAGCTGCGCAGAGGTTGTTCTGGGGAGCTCTACTCCACGGCGGCGGCCCCCCACAATGACATATGACGAGTTTGAGGAGATGGAAGAGGAGGGTATGGACAATGTGGACAGAGACCCAGATTTTGTTTGTGAACGAGAACATCGCCGTCGTAGCAGCAGCACAGAGAAGTCTGTTGAAGAACCCACTGCTGCACGAGTTCGCCTTGTGCCACAAGGTAGGCGGCGCGCAATTTCAGGCACCACAAGCGTGGAAGTTCAAGTGAGAGGCAAAAGAGGCGCAAACCGAAATCGCCAGCAAGGCAGGTGCTCCAAAGTCTGGGCTTTCTTTGAAGACTGCACTGAGGATGTTACCATGGCGATTTGCAAGGTGTGCAAGACCCGCCTGAGCAGGGGGAAAAGTATTAACAACCTCTCCACCACCAGCATGAGCCGCCACATGCTATCCAAACATCCCACTCTGTGGGCAAACTCGACAGGACAGGGTACCAGCAACACTGCCTCCGTTGGGTTCACCAGACTCACCACCAGACCCGCCTCAGCAGCAGCAGTAGCCCAGCCATTGCGTGGTTCACAACATTCACAAACATCAGACGACGCTGACACTGTTACTTTCCGGAGTAGTGCTCTTGAGGTCTCCCAGTGTTCATCAAACACAACAACCAACAGCCCTTCAGTGTGCAGCCCTACGGTTCAGTTGTCTGTCTCGGAGATGTTTGAGCGCAAGAGGAAATTGCCAGCAAATGACCCCCGGGCCGTGGCAGTAACAGCCAGCATAGCCAAGCTTCTGGCCTGCGAAATGCTGCCATATCGAGTGGTGGAGACAAACAGCTTCAAGGGCATGATGTCAGTGGCCATCCCACGTTACGTGGTTCCCAGCCGCTACCACTGAGTGCCTGAGTTGCATGAGCACGTGGTCAGCAAAATAACCCGAAGCTTGAAGAATGCCGTTGCCTGTAAGGTTCACCTCACCACTGACTCCTGGACAAGTGCGTTTGGCCAGGGTCGATACATCTCCCTTACCGCGCACTGGGTGATCCTTGTGGAGCGTGGCAGCGATTCCTCACCTGCTACGGCGCGGGTGTTGCCCACGCCGCAAACAGCTGCACCGCCGTCCCTCCCACTGGATAACAACAGCAGCACCTACCTCTCTGACTCCTTCTCCTCCAACGCATCTCAAAGCTGTACCTCATCCGGAAACGCGAACCCAGCACCAGCAGCAGTAGGATCGTGGAAGCAGTGCAGCACAGCTGTTGGCATGCGTCAGCAAGCGTTGCTGAAGCTGATCTGCCTTGGGGATAAGCAGCACACAGGGGAGGAAATTTGGAGGGGAATAAAGGAACAGACGGATTTGTGGCTGGCACCGCTGGACCTGAAACCGGGCATGGTTGTGTGTGATAATGGGAGTAATCTCATTCGCGCTTTAAGGTTGGCTAAGCTGACACACATCCCTTGCCTGGCGCACGTGATGAACCTAGTAGTTCAGCGGTTCCTGAAGACATACCCAGGCGTGGCCGATCTTCTGTTGAAGGTACGACGAGTGGCCAAACATTGTAGAAATTCAAGTACTGCTTCGGGGGCACTCGCCAAGATGCAGGAGCGCTTCAATCTCCCCCACCATCGCTTGCTGTGTGATGTCCCTATGCGCTGGAATTCTACGCTGCACATGCTAGCCCGCTTTTGCGAGCAGAAGAGTGCAGTGACAACTCTTCAGTCAGCATTACCATACCACTGCTGTGTTTACTGAAGAGGTCAATGTTGAAAATCAAGGAAACAGCTGTCATGATGCAACTGGGGGAATCTGAAGGAGAAAACGATCAGCGTGATGGTACCAACATCAGGCCATCCGCCTCAGGAAACGCTGGCCCCAGCAGCTATGACGAAGAAGAGGAGGAGGAACAGCTGGAGTTGGAGCAGGAATTTCCTGCCACCACTGACGAGGGCCAGAGCGGTGCACGTTGGACTTCCACAATTCAGCGCGAATGGTCAGCAGAAGCAGACCAGGAAGAAGGTGACGACTATGATGCATCACAACAACTATCACAACGCTCACAAGAGGATGATGAGGATTCTGGTAGGACTCTGGCACACATGGCTCAATTCATGCTAGACTGCATTGAACGCGACCCACGCATTGTGCGCCTTCTGGACAACACCAATTACTGGGTTTATACCCTTCTGGATCCACGGTACAAACACAATGTTCCAAAACTGCTTGAAGAAAGAGTCAGACAGGTCAAAATGGAAGAATACCAGCAGGCCCTTGTGGAGACTTTAGAGAGGAGATTGACATCCTCCCCCTCCTCTAGCCAGTTGTACGCCGACAGACTGACTTCCGCAAACCCAGGACGACCAGGAGGGCAGCAAACAACACAAGCCGCAGCTAGTGCCCAAAAGGGAATGGTATCGGGAGTGTCCTTGGAGTGGGAAAATTTTCTGACACCCATGCAGCAGCAGCCCACAGAACAGCAAGCGTGCAGATCCACCTCCAACACCGATCGCCTGGAGAAGATGGTCAAGGACTACATGTCAGATGGCGTAGCTGTGTCTAACAATCCATCTGCACCCTTCAACTATTGGGTATCGAAGCTAGACACCTGGCACGAACTGGCAATGTACGCAATAGAGGTGCTGGCTTGCCCGGCAGCCAGCGTTATGTCGGAACGCTGTTTCAGTGCTGCCGGAGGCATCGTCACAGATCGGCGTATCCGCCTCTCCACAGAAAATGCAGACCGTCTGACTCAAATTAAAATGAATCAATCCTGGATTGGAAATGACTACGCAACACTCCAGGACCCCAACCAAGTAACATGACCAATGAACATCTGGGATGGTTTAGCGTTTCCGGTCCCTGTTTATTGAACCTCTCATCTGTATTACATTTATGACTGCATGGCGGCAAAAAGCATTGCTGCTATATCCGCACGCTTTTTGTCCTCATGCAAGGCCTGGGTTGTTGTGTCTCAAAAAGCATGCCTTCTCCTCCTGCGCCTGCTCCTGTTCCATCACGTGTGCTGCTGCTGCTGGGTTAGCGTTGCCGGTCCCTGTTTATGGAACCTCTCATCTGTATTACACTTATGACTGCATGGCGGCAAAAAGCATTGCTATATCCGCACGCTTTTTGTCCTCATGCAAGGCCTGGGTTGTTGTGTCTCAAAAAGCATGGCCTTCTCCTCCTGCGCCTGCTCCTGTTCCATCACGTGTACTGCTGCTGCTGGGTTAGCGTTGCCGGTCCCTGTTTATGGAACCTCTTCCCTTTATTACATTTATGACTGCATGGCGGTAAAAAGCATGCTATCCGCACGCTTCTTGTCCTCATGCAAGGCCTGGGTTGTTGTGTCTCAAAGCGTGGCCTTCTCCTCCTGCGCCTCCTCCTGTTCCATCACGTGTGCTGCTGCTGCTGCTGCTGGGTTAGCGTTACCGGTCCCTGTTTATTGAACCTCTTCTCTTTATTACATTTATGACTGCATGGCGGTAAAAAGCATGCTATCCGCACGCTTCTTGTCCTCATGCAAGGCCTGGGTTGTTGTGTCTCAAAAAGCGTGGCCTTCTCCTCCTGCGCCTCCTCCTGTTCCATCACGTGTGCTGCTGCTGCTGCTGGGTTAGCGTTACCGGTCCCTGTTTATTGAACCTCTTCTCTTTATTACATTTATGACTGCATGGCGGTACAAAGCATGCTATCCGCACGCTTCTTGTCCTCATGCAAGGCCTGGGTTGTTGTGTCTCAAAAAGCGTGGCCTGCTCCTCCTGCGCCGCCTCCTGTTCCATCACGTGTGCTGCTGCTGCTGCTGGGTTAGCGTTACCGGTCCCTGTTTATTGAACCTCTTCTCTTTATTACATTTATGACTGCATGGCGGTACAAAGCATGCTATCCGCACGCTTCTTGTCCTCATGCAAGGCCTGGGTTGTTGTGTCTCAAAAAGCGTGGCCTTCTCCTCCTGCGCCTCCTCCTGTTCCATCACGTGTGCTGCTGCTGCTGCTGCTGGGTTAGCGTTACCGGTCCCTGTTTATGGAACCTCTTCTCTTTATTACATTTATGACTGCATGGCGGTAAAAAGCATGTTACCTGTGCAAAGAAACATGACATTTTCAGCATTTAAAAGACAGTTTTTCCTTTGAAACTTTACAATCAATTTTCTCAAAAACTATAAGCTCTTTTTCAAATATTTTTTTCCCTCTTGTACCCACTCCCAAGGTGCACATACCCTGCTAATTTGGGGTATGTAGCATGTAAGGAAGCTTTACAAAGCACGAAAGTTCGGGTCCCCATTGACTTCCATTATGTTCGGAGTTCGGCGCGAACACCCGAACATCGCGGCGATGTTCGGCGAACGTTCTCGAACCCGAACATCTAGGTGTTCGCCCAACACTAGGCAGTAGCAGTGTTAGGGAGTCTTGTCCAAGGTCTCCTACTGAATAGGTGCTGGCTTACTGAGTAGAAAGAAGCAGAGATTTAAACCCATGTTGCCTGTGCCAGAGGCAGAGCCCTTAACAATTACACTATCCAGAGAGAGGAGGAAAAGACAGCAAGCACTAGGGGAAGGGGGGGCAACAAAGGTGAATGAGGTAGAGAGGAGGAGTGCAGGGAGACTGAGAATAGCCTGACATGGAGCAGAGAGCTTATCTGTATTGCAGCCACATCACACAGAGGCGACTTGCCTGTAATGTGACTCCTGTCCTGCCAATCTATCACACAAGCTGCAGCAGCCCACATGGAGTCTAGGGACTGTTGAAAACTTTTCAACCTGTGTAATACCTTATCTAGCTGACCACATGCAGTCTTTACAATGATGAGAAAGCAGACAGAGTTTTTTTCCGAAGGACACTGTAGGAGGCAAGCCTCTCTTCTGCATCATGCTGTGTACATTTACCAGCTTGCCATCAAATTGTACATTTATTTCACTCAACCAGCCTAGTGCTTCACATTGCCTTATACACTTTACCAGCAGCCTGGGGGAAAATCTCCCTCCTTCCTCCTGGCTAGTCCGTTCTGGAATGCACACAAAGACACCATCCTCCTCTTCTTTTCAAGTCATAAAGAGGGGCGGGCAGGACAGGAGTCACACAGACACACTCTAGATCCCAAGATAACACTAACATTAGGGAATGCCATACAAAGTGTTGTAGACAAAAGGTTTGTAGATTTCTTATTTGAGGCTGAGCAGCAGAGGCTTTCATTAGAACTTTTTATCTCCATTCCCTAAGTTTGCAGTCTCTAAGGACAGGAAAAATAACCTCTTTTTTCCCTCAAAGCGCACTGCCATAAATCTGTTGAGGCAATTAGCTTACCAGCTGTTCTCTAGAGGCGCCTCTGCCTCCAGATGTTAGACCCCTTGAAACATCTTTTCCATCACTTTTGCGGCCAGCATAAACTTTTCTAGTTTTCAAAGTTCGCCTCCCCATTGAAGTCTATTGCGGTTCACGAAAGTTCATGTGAACCAAACTTTCGCGAACCGAAAATTGGAGGTTCGGGCCATCTCTAATCTCTAGTGACTCATTGATTCTGAATTCAGTATTGAATTTAATATCAGGAAGAATGTGACTACTTGATCATTTTATTCGCATGCATGTGACTGGTTGATTATTTTATCTGTAAGCATTTTGACTACTTCATTCATTAATCTTGAGGCACATGGCTGCTTAATCTTTGTATCTAGAGGGTGGCACAGCTACTATACAGTATATACTGTATGTAGCTGGGGGTATGGTACTATTAAATTCTGGGGAATCCGGCTACTTCATTCTACTATCTGTAAAGCTTAATAATAGTAGTGTGGCCTTTAGCTAAAAGCTACACTGCCTCTACCAGGGCCGGGCCGAGGCATAGGCTGGAGAGGCTCCAGCCTCAGGGCGCAGTGTGGGAGGGGGCGCAGAATTTATTCAGCGGTCATTCCTAATTGTGTTTGAAGCAGAAAGAAATAAGAAAAGGGGATACATGGCAGTGACTGCAAGCCAGATAACTAGATATTAAGGTGTTGGGGGGCTTGTGGGCCCTGTGGCGCCTCTTAGTCTAATAGCAATCAGTGTGTGATAGCTGGGGTGGGAGGGATGGAGGGGCGCACTTTGGTGTCTCAGCCTTGGGTGCTGGAGGACCTTGTCCCGGCTCTGGCCTCTACTGTAGTACAATGAATCCCACTTTCTGTAGGTTTGAGATCTTCCAACTTGCCTGGGGATGGGGGGGGCAAGTTCATAGTTGTGGTAGGAGGGCCGACCTTTACCGATCTGCTTGGGGCCCTGGCCCCTCTATGGTATTAATCCGGCTCTGAATAAATAGAAACATACATGAAAATATGTAGATTGTAACAACACTTTTTGCTGCAAAACTGACTTTCTGTTTAGTACTGGCTCATACTGGCTGGTATTGAATCGTTACGTATTTATATGAAATGTACCGAATAATCCTCTGATTCTGTTGACATTTATTTAATTTTAAAATATTCATTATTACCTTGCTTGTATTGGATGAATGGGATTTCCTAAGATTGTTCCAATCCAATTCACAAAGTAATGTTTAAGATATAAAGAAATATCAGAATGAGACAATAAAAATTTAATATGCTTTTATGCTGATTAACCCTTCAAGATTACAACAGAGAGAAAATGTGTGCTGTCACAGACCGCGAGCCGGTCTGCGGGTGGGGTAAATCGATCAGCGTCAGAAATCCTCTTACACGGTCATTTGTTCATCACGAAGGGTAACCCGCATTCGCAATTTGATGAACTGACTCGCGAAGGGAGCGTTCTGATACCAACCGAATCACTCCACACACATATACAATTCAAAGATCTGCCACCAAGCGAGTTACACAGCCCGCTACTGTAATTTTACTAGGACTTCGAGAACACTTTAGTAACCCCTAGCAGTATGCAAGAATCTGGGCCAGATCGTTATGTCTGGGCCGGGTTCTCGCATACGGGTTATAAATGTATACTTCTATTAAACACAGGGTAGCGAGTTCAGGAGAATAGGTACGATTGTGTATGTTCAGCAACAGGTCATAACCGCTAAACGATTTTTAAACGTTTAATAACACAAATGCATTACATACAGTTATATACACCTATTAACATATAAAACGCAGAGCTTAAAAATAAAAGGAATAAAACAGAAAGTTCTTACTTAGTTAGCTGAGCAGTCCATTTGAATCATGAAGAAAATAGTCCAGTTTAAACGTAGGCATTCAGCTTAAAAGTCCTTTGTACACAACATGCGCCCGGTTCTTCCGTGAGCACATGTCTGGACTTCCCTAGTCGATGTAAATTGAAGAACTGGGTGGAGTTCCTTGCAAACGCTTTTTACTGACCAGAGTTTTGGGGCGGTCACTACCTGGAAAGTAGGTGTGTTGGAGGCAGGGTTACCTCCTGGCAAGTCAGGTTACCACCCACAGACTTGGAGCAAGGAATGTACCAATTATTAATAATTTGTGTAATTCCGCCCCAGATGGGTGCATCGCAGATCCGAGACCATATTCATAAGCAGCATGCGACTCTGTATTAAATGAGACTATACACGCCTAGTCTAACGAATTTGCTCTACGCATGCCGGATAAAGCGGTTTCTCAATTGATTCCTGATAGCTAGAGAAGGATAATTCATGTGAATTATAGACCTGTTTCCTAGGTATCAGGAAATGTAATTTTGGTCTTGCTGTGACAAACCTATTTTGAATTATTAATAAGTTAACGTTCCCTTTGTGTGAAGCTATACGCTTGGAGGGAAATTTTGAATCTCAACCAGTTTGAGCTGGTTTTCCTTTTGGGGAAAGATGAGCTATGTACCAAATGCTGCTCCCCAGGTGGTCTGGCTACTTGTGAAATTCTTTCCTGACACAGGATGTGGGGGAGGTTACTGTACTCAGTAAGAGAGAGGGAAATTGACATCTATTGTGCATTTACCCAAGACTGACAGGAACTGTGCACGACCATGCGAAAGTCGATGGCGCTTACGCGCACGACTTTCGTAATATTCGTCACATCTCTCCCCTACCAGACGGACGCACAGAGTGGGTCTGCATGACCCGCTCTACGCGGCGCTTAGCTACTGAACGGGTTCTCGACTTCTTATCTGACTGCCCGTTAGACAACTCACCAGAAGCATAAGGCCTCATGGTCCGGTGTGTCCCAGTGTCCGCTTTGCAGACGGTGCGATGCACACCAACAGGCTTACCGCTAAAGGCCTGGCTGGGTTTGCGTAGCGCTTCCTGTAAGGGAGAGAGTCGCTGGCTGACATCCGGGTCACTTCCTGACTCTCGGGTGTCAGCCTGCGAATCTGGAAGCAGCGTGGCATACCCCTGCTCTAACTGACTACACCTTGGCACAACATTTTGGTCAGCACAACCTAGGTGGACATTAGAGTACATTTTAAAAAACGAATTAGCCTTTACCTGGGTGGCGAGGCTTGCCCCTTCTCCAGGAAGGATAGAGGGTGGACCTGTGGGCAGTTTTGCACTGGGTTGCTTCTGCAAGGGGAAGACATGCAAGGGTGAGACAGGGAAGGCGCGGCCTGTCTCCACCAGCTGTTTGTTAACAGCAGACAATGGTGGAGCACTCTGGCTGTCATAGCAGGAGGGGAGGTCTAGGCCCCCAGCTGCCTGCTCTGACACCTGGCCTGCTTCCACTGCCCTGGACGGATATGACCCAGGCAAAACAAGACTGTTACCTCTTAGATTAGAGACTGTCACATTTGAACATACATCATTTTTAGCACTGTGAGATTCAGCATGAAAGCTATTAGCAACATCTGGTACAACATTAACATCACAGTTACGTTCATTTTTCACATGTACACAGGTATCTGGAACAACAGTGACAGGTTTAGAGTCAGACAAACCGTGACTGGACAGCTGTCCATTAGAAACAGGTACCGCTTCCTTCCCTCCTTCCCTAGGAGGGCTAGGTACCATTACCCTGGCTGCCTCCCTCTGTCCCACCCCAAGCTTGTACAGTACCTGAGTGGGTCCAGACTGGCAATCCGGGGTGTTGATCACAGGTTCATAAAAGGATCGTAGGGTGCCAAGATCGGTGCCCAACAGCACAGGCACTGGGATGTCATCTGTCACCCCCACAACTTTTGACTGGCGGCCCCTTCCCCAATCGAGAACAACACGAGCTTTGGCGATGCGTGCGTGTGCGCCACCAACTCCCAAAAGTGTGACACGCTCATTAGGCAGGAAATTCTCCCTGGCTACAAGATGAGAGCGAACCAAGGTAAGCTCTGCGCCTGTGTCGCGGAAACCAACAGCGATCTGGTCGTTAACTTCCACGACTTGATGATTTCCGGAAAGTCGAGGATTTGCTGCTCCCATGACGAGGTAGGCGTGTGCAGTAGAGGATGCGCTAGCCACTTCTGCGCTAGGCTCTGGAGACGGCGTCCTCACCTCGGGGCAGGCAGACTTGAGGTGTCCTCGCTGTCCACAGTGGTAACACTTCGGAACATATGTGGCATCAGGCGGATGAGTAGCAGGTGCAGCATCCGGCCTCTGTGGCTGTGGGACCCGATTCCCACGGTTCGCAGGGGGAGGAGAGCTGGGTTGCATAGGTCTCCCCCCTCTCCAGCTCTGGGCTGGAGGTTTGCGGCTGTCCGGCACACGGGTGGCCACAAAAGTGTCTGCAAGTTCTGCTGCAGTTTTGGCGGAGTCCGGCTTCCGCTCCAAGACAAACTGCCGGACATCTGGAGTGCAGCAGTTCAGCAACTGCTCCTGCACGATGAGGTCCTCCAGACCTTGGTGAGAGTCTTTTTTGAGGCCCCGTGACCACTGCCTGAACACAGTCAGCAGGCGACTCTCCAGGTCGGTGTAAGAGTCGGTGTGGCCTTTCTGCAGGGAGCGAAACTTTTTGCGATAGACCTCTGGGGTCAGCTGGTATTTGGCGATAATTGCAGCTTTTATCGCCTCATAGTCATTGTCCTTGTCAGCGGGTAAGTCCACAAACGCCTCAAGCGCTTTGTCCCGCAAGTTGGGTGTCAGATATCTCGCCCACTGCTCCTGGGGCAGATGATGCTGACGACAAGTCTTTTCAAAGGAGTGTAAATAAGTGTCCGGGTCGGTTCCCTTCTCCATTTCTGGGAATTTAAACTTTGGAGTCCCAAACGGGCCTGCTGTGGGCCGGGGTTCCAGAGCACTTTGCGAGGGATTTTGGCCTTGCGCTCGCAGTTTGGCCATTTCAAGGTCATGTCTGCGTGCGGCTTCTCTCTCCTCTCTTTCCGCTACTTGCTCAGCCCGCCACCGGCGTTCTGAAGATTCCCGTTCAGCCTGGCGTTCTGCGCGGTCAGCATTTTCTCTGACAATCTGCATGTACAGCTCAGGATTTGTCTCCAACAGCCTTTGTAATCCAGGTTGCATTCCAGCATCAGGAACACAGAACAGGTTGGCATGGGCGGGCTCCTGCCGGCCACCATGCTCCTCAGCAGTTACAGCGACCGGTTCAGACGCGGTCCCGTTTTCCTCTGGGTCTGGAAGTGGGTTGCTTTGCTCCAACCGCTCACTTTCCTCTGCCCCAGTTACAGCACCGTCTGAACCAGGAGTGTGCTCTCCCAGCATCTGCTCCGGCTGGGTATTCAGTCGCAACAAGTCCTCAATCAATTGCGCTTTCTTTTTTCTATAAGTCACAATGCCTTTTTCTTCACACAAGTTCACTAGGTCTGCCACTGCCATTTTCTTGTATCTTGCTGCAGCCATTTTTGCCAAATAAAAGATAGGATAGGAAAAGAGATTGGGGGGGAACTCTGTGCTACACGTTTAGTCTATATAAATGGTAATGCACCGGTTATCAACCACAGATTTTTGATCTGTTCTGGCAGGTTAATCAAATAACGTTGCCGTTGATGTTCTGAACATACACAAATCCCAAAAAGCTGCCAAACAAATGTCACAGACCGCGAGCCGGTCTGCGGGTGGGGTAAATCGATCAGCGTCAGAAATCCTCTTACACGGTCATTTGTTCATCACGAAGGGTAACCCGCATTCGCAATTTGATGAACTGACTCGCGAAGGGAGCGTTCTGATACCAACCGAATCACTCCACACACATATACAATTCAAAGATCTGCCACCAAGCGAGTTACACAGCCCGCTACTGTAATTTTACTAGGACTTCGAGAACACTTTAGTAACCCCTAGCAGTATGCAAGAATCTGGGCCAGATCGTTATGTCTGGGCCGGGTTCTCGCATACGGGTTATAAATGTATACTTCTATTAAACACAGGGTAGCGAGTTCAGGAGAATAGGTACGATTGTGTATGTTCAGCAACAGGTCATAACCGCTAAACGATTTTTAAACGTTTAATAACACAAATGCATTACATACAGTTATATACACCTATTAACATATAAAACGCAGAGCTTAAAAATAAAAGGAATAAAACAGAAAGTTCTTACTTAGTTAGCTGAGCAGTCCATTTGAATCATGAAGAAAATAGTCCAGTTTAAACGTAGGCATTCAGCTTAAAAGTCCTTTGTACACAACATGCGCCCGGTTCTTCCGTGAGCACATGTCTGGACTTCCCTAGTCGATGTAAATTGAAGAACTGGGTGGAGTTCCTTGCAAACGCTTTTTACTGACCAGAGTTTTGGGGCGGTCACTACCTGGAAAGTAGGTGTGTTGGAGGCAGGGTTACCTCCTGGCAAGTCAGGTTACCACCCACAGACTTGGAGCAAGGAATGTACCAATTATTAATAATTTGTGTAATTCCGCCCCAGATGGGTGCATCGCAGATCCGAGACCATATTCATAAGCAGCATGCGACTCTGTATTAAATGAGACTATACACGCCTAGTCTAACGAATTTGCTCTACGCATGCCGGATAAAGCGGTTTCTCAATTGATTCCTGATAGCTAGAGAAGGATAATTCATGTGAATTATAGACCTGTTTCCTAGGTATCAGGAAATGTAATTTTGGTCTTGCTGTGACAAACCTATTTTGAATTATTAATAAGTTAACGTTCCCTTTGTGTGAAGCTATACGCTTGGAGGGAAATTTTGAATCTCAACCAGTTTGAGCTGGTTTTCCTTTTGGGGAAAGATGAGCTATGTACCAAATGCTGCTCCCCAGGTGGTCTGGCTACTTGTGAAATTCTTTCCTGACACAGGATGTGGGGGAGGTTACTGTACTCAGTAAGAGAGAGGGAAATTGACATCTATTGTGCATTTACCCAAGACTGACAGGAACTGTGCACGACCATGCGAAAGTCGATGGCGCTTACGCGCACGACTTTCGTAATATTCGTCACATGTGCATCAACCAAGTGAACCTGACAAATCTGGCTTTGCAAATTTGGCCTATTGGCTAATCACGAGACATTGCTCATGCAAATATGCATTTGCTTTCGCATGCCTAAATATGCAGGGTCAAAAACCAAAAACCGCAAAACAATCGCCCTGCGGGAATTAGTTCATGCTACATAGCACTATCCAGGGGCGCCACAAGGAGGCTTCCCATTGCCCCCATACAACCGGGGGGCCGCGGGGGTCCCAGGCTCTCTCACCGCCTGGAACCCACACAGCGGCACCCCGGAGGTGGAGGCTGAGGGGTGCAGGCGATCTCCCCAGCGTGGCCAGCGCCGGGAAGAGCCGCCCTCACACACCTCCCAAGATTAAAAACAGGCACTTACCTTAACGTCCATTGCGTTCTGCTATATGCGCATGACCTGGGCGCGACACATAAGGGGAGGACAGGCGCAAATAGCCTGCTCCAGGGCTCTCACCTCCTAAAACAAGCCACTCACCACTTGCCTCCAAAGAAAAGAAAATGCAATGCTGATTACAACAGAGAGAAAATGTGTGCATCAACCAAGTGAACCTGACAAATCTGGCTTTGCAAATTTGGCCTATTGGCTAATCACGAGACATTGCTCATGCAAATATGCATTTGATTTCGCATGCCTAAATATGCAGGGTCAAAAACCAAAAACCGCAAAACAATCGCCCTGCGGGAATTAGTTCATGCTACATAGCACTATCCAGGGGCGCCACGAGGAGGCTTCCCATTGCCCCCATACAACCGGGGGGCCGCGGGGGTCCCAGGCTCTCTCACCGCCTGGAACCCACACAGCGGCACCCCGGAGGTGGAGGCTGAGGGGTGCAGGCGATCTCCCCAGCGTGGCCAGCGCCGGGAAGAGCCGCCCTCACACACCTCCCAAGATTAAAAACAGGCACTTACCTTAACGTCCATTGCGTTCTGCTATATGCGCATGACCTGGGCGCGACACATAAGGGGAGGGCAATAAGGGGGGCAATGGGAAGCCTCCCTGAGGCGCTCCTGGATAGTGCTGTATAGCATGAACTAATTCCCGCAGGGCAACCGCTTCGCGGTATTGGTTTTTGACCCTGCAAAGTTTGGCATGCGAAAGCAGATGCATTTCTGCGTGAGCATGTCTCATGGTAAGCCATTTCAGCCAGATTTGCACAGCTAGACTTGAAAGGGTTAAGCTTGGTGTAGAGCACGCATACATTTTCTTGTGATTGATTAACCCTTCAAGCACTGAAACTGGCAGAAACAGAGGAGGTGGGTAATTCTGTAATAAAAATAATCATACATCAGTAATGTTACTGCAGTTTTTGTATTTGTATGACCTCACACTTTAACTTTGGGGACCGCCCGTAGTAAATCCTACGCCGCACTTGTGGCTGTCTAAGCCTGATGCAGCGTAGGATTTACATCACCTGCCATTTTCGCTCCCAACCCAAGAGGGGAGATTAATCTGTCATATGACAGCTGACATCTCCCTTCAGTGATCAGGATCACGATTGGCTCATTTTATGTCATCACTATGATCGCCGGTGGATCGTAGTGATCACTGTTACAGCAGTGGCGGTAGGAGGGGAAGAAGAGGATCCTGTCAGGGTCATGCAGCTATGCTCTCACCTGGTTGGGGGATTCTTAAACGATCCTTCGTGCAGCCTGGCTGGATTGCTGCAGGGGAATCGGAGCTCCGTGGCTTGCCGCGGGTCGCACTTCTGGGTCGGGCTCTGGGCGGAAGCACTTGTATGTAAGCATGCGTCCCTGGCGATGGTTTGGTCTCTGTTGCCAGGAGACACGTGCGGAAGTGGGCGGAAGCGGCATCTGGCATGTTGTACGCCTGCGGTATAAAAGGCAGCTGCTCACAGCACTCTGCGCTGATCTGTCTGTCAGCTAGTGTGTCTGTTCGCCAGCCCTGTTGTTGTTACTTCTGATTAGAGTTGGGCCGAACCTCCGATTTTAGGTTCGCGAACTGGGTTCGCGAACTTTTGCGGAACGTTCGGTTCGCGTTAAAGTTCGCGAACCGCAATAGACTTCAATGGGGATGCGAACTTTAAAAAAAAAAAAAATTATGCTGGCCACAAAAGTGATGGAAAAGATGTTTCAAGGGGTCTAACACCTGGAGGGGGGCATGGCGGAGTGGTATACACGCCAAAAGTCCCCGGGAAAAATCTGGATTTGACGCAAAGCAGCGTTTTAAGGGCAGAAATCACATTGAATGCTAAATGACAGGCCTAAAGTGCTTTAAAACATCTTGCATGTGTATACATCAATCAGGTAGTGTAATTAAGGTACTGCTTCACACTGACACACCAAACCCACCGTGTAACGCACCACAAACAGCTGTTTGTGTAGTGACGGCCGTGCTGGACTGGTGCGCACCATGGCGAGAGTGCAGGTTTTGGTGGCTTTACAGCCCATATGGTCGCCTGGCTGATGTAGCTGAATGACAGAACAGTGACTGTCCAGCTGATCAAATTTGGTCTGACCACAATGAAGCAACGACCTTATTATCTTTTGTGTGCCCCCCGAGACACTCATCTAGGCGCCGGTCATTGCTTCATTGTGATACGCAAGCCCCTTCACCACGGCAAGGTAATGATCACGAAGAGGAATGGGCGCATGTACATGCCTTTTCTTTTGTTGTTGCAGCTGCCCGCAGTGCAGCCAGAAAAATTAGGCAGTCATGTACACGCACCAGAAAAATTATTACAGCGGCCGCTGCTAGAAAAAAATTCAGCAATCCGCCTGGAGTCCCGGACCCTGTTGGTGGTGGCGGAGAAGGTAGTCAAGCGGCCTGCAGGCAGACATGCTGTGTGGAGGGACTGGGAACGACTTAGTCTTCTTGGGGCAGGCCAGGCAGCCAGTCACACGGCGTGCAGGCAGAGATGCTGTGTGTGCGGGGACTGACTTAGTCTTGGGGCGGGCAGCAGCCCTCCGGGATCCATGCCTCATTCATTTTGATAAAGGTGAGGTACTTAACACTTTTGTGACTTAGGCGACTTCTCTTCTCAGTGACAATGCCTCCAGCTGCGCTGAAGGTCCTTTCTGACAGGACGCTTGCGGCAGGGCAGGAGAGAAGTTGGATGGCAAATTGGGACAGCTCTGGCCACAGGTCAAGCCTGCGCACCCAGTAGTTCAAGGGTTCCTCATCGCTGTTCACAGCAGTGTCTACATCCACACTTAAGGCCAGGTAGTCGGCTACCTGCCGTTCCAGGCGTTGGTGGAGGGTGGATCCGGAAGGGCTACAGCGAGGCGTTGGACTAAAGAATGTCCGCATGTCTGACATCACCATGAGATCGCTGGAGCATCCTGTCTTTGACTGCGTGGACACGGGAGGAGGATTAGTGGCAGTGGTACCTTGCTGGCGTTGTGCTGTCACATCACCCTTAAAGGCATTGTAAAGCATAGTTGACAGCTGGTTCTGCATGTGCTGCATCCTTTCCACCTTCAGGTGAGTTGGTAACAGGTCCGCCACTTTGTGCCTGTACCGAGGGTCTAGTAGTGTGGCCACCCAGTACAGCTCATTCCCCTTGAGGTTTTTTATACGGGGGTCCCTCAACAGGCAGGACAGCATAAAAGACGACATCTGCACAAAGTCGGATCCAGTACCCTCCATCTCCTCTTGCTCTTCCTCAGTGACGTCACGTAAGTCAACCTCCTCCCCCAGCCGCGAACAATACCACGGGAAGGTTGAGCAGCACAAGCCCCCGGCGACGCCTGCTGCGGGTGTTCTCCTGCCGCCGTCCCCTCCTCCTCCTCCTCCCCCAAAGAAACACCTTGCTCATCATCCTCTGAGTCTGACTCATCTTCTGCACACGACTTCTCTTCTTCCTCCTCCTCCCCCTCTGTGCTGCCGCAGGTGTTGAGGAAACAGCTGGGTCTGATGAAAATTGGTCCCATGCCTGTTCCTGCCGTAACGGTTCCTGGTCACGCTCATTTGCAGCTTCATCCGCCACTCTACGCACAGCACGCTCCAAGAAGTAAGCGTAGGGAATTAAGTCGCTGATGGTGCCCTCACTGCGGCTCACCAGGTTGGTCACCTCCTCAAACGGCCGCATGAGCCTGCATGCATTTTTCATCAGTGTCCAGTTGTCGGGCCAGAACATCCCCATCTTCCCAGACTGTTTCATTCTACTGTAGTTGTAGAGGTACTGGGTGACGGCTTTCTTCTGTTCTAGCAGGCGGAAGAACATGAGCAGGGTCGAATTCCAGCGAGTCGGGCTATCGCAAATGAGGCGTCTCACCGGCATATTGTTTTTCCGCTGAATTTCCGCAAAGCGTGCCATGGCTGTGTAAGACCGCCTCAAATGCCCACAGAACTTCCTGGCCTGCTTCAGGACATCCGCTAAGCCAGGGTACTTTGCCACAAATCTTCGAACAACTAGATTCATGACATGTGCCATGCAGGGTATGTGTGTCAGCTTCCCCATATGGAAAGCGGCAAGCAGATTGCTGCCGTTGTCGCACACCACGTTGCCTATCTCCAGGTGGTGCGGGGTCAGCCACTCATCCACCTGTTTCTTAAGAGCAGCCAGGAGAGCTGCTCCAGTGTGACTCTCCGCTTTGAGACAAGACATGTCTAAGATGGCGTGACACCGTCGTACCTGGCATGCAGCATAGGCCCTTGGGAGCTGGGGCTGTGTAGCTGGAGAGGAGAACTGCCACTCAGCCAAGGAGGAGGAGGACAGCGAAGAGCATGTAGCAGGAGGAGAGGAGGTGGCAGGAGGCCTGCCTGCAAGCCGTGGAGGTGTCACAATTTGGTCCGCTGCGCCCTGCTTGCCATCGTTCACCACCAGGTTGACCCAATGGGCTGTGTACGTAATGTAGCGGCCCTGCAGGTGCTTGGCAGACCAGGCATCCGTGGTCAGGTGTACCCTTGACCCAACGCTCTTCGCAAGAGATGACACCACTTGCCTCTCAACTTCACGGTGCAGTTGGGGTATGGCCTTTCTCGAAAAATAAGTGCGGCCTGGCATCTTCCACTGCGGTGTTCCGATGGCCACAAATTTACGGAAGGCCTCAGAGTCCACCAGCCGGTATGGTAACAGCTGGCGAGCTAACAGTTCCGCCACGCCAGCTGTCAGACGCCGGGCAAGGGGGTGACTGGCCGAAATTGGCTTCTTCCGCTCAAACATTTCCTTCACGGACACCTGACTGCTGCTGTGGGCACAGGAGCAGAAAGCGCTCAAGGGCAGAGGCGGAGTGGAGGAGGGTGCCTGTGAAGGTGGAAGGGAGAAAGCGGCAGAAGCAGATGATGCACCTGAAGGAGGAAGAGGAGAAGGAGGGTGACTTTTCTTTTGTGTGCTGCTGCTGCTTTTGCTCAGGTGGCCATCCCATTGCTGTTTGTGCCTTGTCCCTACGTGAGTGTTGGCCTTTCCACGGCTCAATTTTTGTTGGCAGAGCGAACAGATGGCTTTGGTCCGATCTGAGGCACACACATTAAAAAATTTTCACACCGCTGAGCCACCCTGGGATGTGGGCACTATGGGGGACCTCAGCAGCTGATGCTGAAGGGCAAGTTGGCTGGCTGTACATAGGTGGCGATACATGGTGCCGGACACTGCCACCAGCTGTTTCTGATGAAGAGCTGCCCCAGCTTCTTTCAGCAACTTCTCTCCTCCTACTACTCTCTGACTCCCCCTCTGAACTGTCCCCCTCTTCATCTCCTCTATTGGGAACATACAGAGGATCGTCATCATCGTAATCATCCTGCCCAGCTTCGCTTGCCTCAGACAAATCCAAACATGCACCATCAGTAGGTCCTTCATCCTCCTTACACGTTACATCCAAAGTGTTGCCGCGTAACTCAGACATATGAGCTGGTGAAAATTCATCTCGCTGTAACAACAATGGCTGTGCATCAGTGATTTCAACACTAAATAATTCTTGTGAAGTGTCAAATGCAGCGGAAGTGGTGCTAGTAGTAGCGCTGGTGGCTGAGCAAGATGAGGTGTTCTGTGTCGCTAAATACTCAACCACGTCCTGACAATCTTGGGAGGTGATGGGACGTGCCTTCTTCCGAGCACTGTACTGTGGGCCAGGTCCACACGAAATTACATTTACACGACCTCGCGCAGACCTGCCGGGTGGCCTTCCTCTGGCTCTGGCACTACCTCTTCCTCTACCTGTTTTGTCCATATCGGGTATGCACGGAGTGGTATATCACACTGCGTGCACTCACGTAGGTAGGTGGGTTCACTTAACTGCACAGGTATGCGCACTGATGCGGTGGGTTCACTGAACAGAACAGGTATACAGTGGTGGGTTCACAGAACAGGTATGCAGTGGCAGGTTCACTGAACAGAACAGGTATGCAGTGGCGGGTTCACTGAACAGTACAGGTATACAGTGGCGAGTTCACTGAACAGTACAGGTATACAGTGGCGGGTTCACTGAACACAACAGGTATGCAGTGGCGGGTTCACTGAACAGTACAGGTATACAGTGGCGGGTTCACAGAACAGGTATGCAGTGGCGGGTTCACTGAACACAACAGGTATGCAGTGGCGGGTTCACTGAACAGGTATACAGTGGCGGGTTCACTGAACAGAACAGGTATGCAGTGGCGGGTTCACTGAACAGAACAGGTATACAGTAGCGGGTCCACTGAACAGAACAGGTATGCAGTGGCGGGTTCACTGAACAGTACAGGTATACAGTGGCGGGTTCACTGAACAGAACAGGTATACAGTAGCGGGTCCACTGAACAGTACAGGTATGCAGTGGCGGGTTCACTGAACAGAACAGGTATACAGTAGCGGGTCCACTGAACACAACAGGTATGCAGTGGCGGGTTCACTGAACAGTACAGGTATACAGTGGCGGGTTCACAGAACAGGTATGCAGTGGCAGGTTCACTGAACAGAACAGGTATGCAGTGGCGGGTTCACTGAACAGTACAGGTATACAGTGGCGGGTTCACTGAACACAACAGGTATGCAGTGGCGGGTTCACTGAACAGTACAGGTATACAGTGGCGGGTTCACAGAACAGGTATGCAGTGGCGGGTTCACTGAACACAACAGGTATGCAGTGGCGGGTTCACTGAACAGGTATACAGTGGCGGGTTCACTGAACAGAACAGGTATACAGTGGCAGGTTCACTGAACAGAACAGGTATGCAGTGGCAGGTTCACTGAACAGAACAGGTATACAGTAGCGGGTCCACTGAACAGAACAGGTATGCAGTGGCGGGTTCACTGAACAGTACAGGTATACAGTGGCGGGTTCACTGAACAGAACAGGTATACAGTAGCGGGTCCACTGAAAAGTACAGGTATGCAGTGGCGGGTTCACTGAACAGAACAGGTATACAGTAGCGGGTCCACTGAACAGAACAGGTATACAGTGGCGGGTTCACTGAACACAACAGGTATGCAGTGGCGGGTTCACTGAACAGAACAGGTATACAGTGGCGGGTTCACTGAACACAACAGGTATGCAGTGGCGGGTTCACTGAACAGGTATACAGTGGCGGGTTCACTGAACAGAACAGGTATACAGTGGCAGGTTCAATGAACAGAACAGGTATGCAGTGGCGGGTTCACTGAACAGAACAGGTATACAGTAGCGGGTCCACTGAACAGAACAGGTATGCAGTGGCGGGTTCACTGAACAGTACAGGTATACAGTGGCGGGTTCACTGAACAGAACAGGTATAAAGTAGCGGGTCCACTGAACAGTACAGGTATGCAGTGGCGGGTTCACAGAACAGGTATGCAGTGGCAGGTTCACTGAACACAACAGGTATGCAGTGGCGGGTTCACTGAACAGGTATACAGTGGCGGGTCCACTGAACAGAACAGGTATGCAGTGGCAGGTTCACTGAACAGAACAGGTATGCAGTGGCGGGTTCACTGAACAGGTATACAGTGGCGTGTTCACTGAACAGAACAGGTATACAGTGGCGGGTCCACTGAACAAAACAGGTATGCAGTGGCAGGTTCACAGAACAGGTATGCAGTGGCAGGTTCACTGAACACAACAGGTATGCAGTGGCAGGTTCACTGAACAGGTATACAGTGGCGGGTCCACTGAACAGAACAGGTATGCAGTGGCAGGTTCACTGAACACAACAGGTATGCAGTGGTGGGTTCACTGAACAGGTATGCAGTGGTGGGTTCACAGAACAGGTATGCAGTGGTGGGTTCACAGAACAGGTATGCAGTGGCAGGTTCACTGAACAGGTATGCAGTGGTGGGTTCACTGAACAGGTATACAGTGGCGGGTCCACTGAACAGAACAGGTATGCAGTGGCAGGTTCACTGAACACAACAGGTATGCAGTGGTGGGTTCACTGAACAGGTATGCAGTGGTGGGTTCACTGAACAGGTATGCAGTGGTGGGTTCACAGAACAGGTATGCAGTGGTGGGTTCACTGAACAGGTATGCAGTGGTGGGTTCACAGTACAGGTATGCAGTGGTGGGTTCACAGAACAGGTATGCAGTGGTGGGTTCTCTGAACAGGTATGCAGTGGTGGGTTCACAGTACAGGTATGCAGTGGTGGGTTCACAGAACAGGTATGCAGCCAGGAACAAGCTAAGCCTAACTAATCTTTCCCTATGAGAGACAGTCTGCAGCAGCTCGCCCTACTCTCACTAATGCAGGCACACGAGTGACCGTAATGGCCGCCGCTGCCTGCCTTATATAAGGGGGTGGGGCTCCAGGGGCTAGTGTAGCCTAATTGGCTACACTGGGCCTGCTGACTGTGATGTAGAGGGTCAAAGTTGACCCTCCATGTGCATTATGGGGCGAACTGAACTTCCGCAAAGGTTCGCCTGCGGGACGCGAACGCGAACCATGGAAGTTCGCATGGAACCATTCGCAGGCGAACCGTTCAGCCCAACTCTACTTCTGATCTTCTGTTGCTGACCCGGATTGTCCTGACTACTCTTGATCTCCACTCCTCTGGTTTGACCTCGGCTTGTTTCTGGATCTCCCTTCCTGCTGCCAGCCCTGACCTGGATTGTTTAACCGTTTTGACCCTTTGCTGCCTGCCTCTGACCCGGATTGCCTAAACGTTCTGAACCTGTGCCGCCTGCCCCTGACCCGGATTGTTTAAACTACTACGTCTTCCTGTCATCCGTCTCTCAGAGACACTTCAAGACTCACCTCCACATCGGGGTGTCCCCTGTTCTCCTATCCACTGTTAGGGGACTCTGGAGTGCAACCTGGTGAACAATAGGCAGCTGGAGTGCAACCTGGTGAACACCCATGGGCACTTTGACTTTGCACTCTAAGGCAGTGTTTTTCAACCGCTGTTCCGCGAGATGTTGCCTGGTGTGCCATACAGCAGGGGTCCCCAACCACCGGGCTGCGGCAGGTCTGGCCTCTCGCTCCTCCCCTCCCCACGGCCGTTGCTCCTGTTACCTTATCATGAGCGGGCGGCCGCTTGTTCGATTAGATTCCCCCGTAGCTGCTCTCCTTAGTGGCATCTCCTATTACAGCAGCATGCTCGGCGGCTGCTGTGATGAGCAGGAAGCGGTACAGCGGTTCCCATGGTAACCCATCACCGCTACAGGAAGCCACTGTACCGCTTCCTGCTCATCACAGCAGCCGCCGAGCGCGCTGCTGTAATAGGAGATGCCACTGAGGAGACCGGCTACGGGGGAATCTAATCGGACAAGCGGCCGCCCGCTCATGATAAGGTAACAGGAGGGGAGGGGCACTACCTACCCATACTAGGAAGCTATACTGGGCACTATACTAGCTATACTGGGCACTATACTGGGGCACTACCTACCTATACTGGGCACTATACTAGCTATACTGGGCACTATACTGGGGCACTACCTACCTATACTGGGCACTATACTAGCTATACTGGGCACTACCTACCTATACTGGGTACCATGCTAGCTATACTTGGCACTATACTAGCTATACTGGGGTAACTATACTAGCCATACTGGGGCAACTGAACTCCCTATACTGGGGCAACTATGCTAGCTATGTAGCAGCACCCCAGCCCCCCCCCTTAACCCGCTGCGCACAACACTGTCCACTAGGTCGCACAAACACCTGCGCCCCCCCTTGCCATTCCCCGGAAAAAAATTTGGTCAGAAAGTGGTCCCCGGGCCGGAAAAGGTTGGGGACCACTGCTCTAAGGGTTCTCTCACCTCAGTGGAGTGGTCAACAGAGCACCACCGTAACAGATCCACTCACCTTCCTGACCTTCCCTCGGCGATCATCACTTCCCTCCATTCTGGCCGGGATCCTCGCTCGCTCTGACATAAGTGTCGGGGCCCGGCTTGATGACGAGCGGCAGTACAAGCAGGGATGCCGGTCAAAGCGAGTGGGCTAGAGCTGCTCATCACTGGACCCTGGGAGGGTGAGTAAGGGCTGCTGGCAATATGGGGGACACCTGGCCACACTGGGGAAACCATGCCCAACTAGACAAAGTGAGTATCCAGCTGCCTGACCCCTCCAAATGCACCCCCACATGCAGGGCCGGATTTACAACTCAGGAGCCTGTAGGCACAGGCGTTCTGGCGCCCTAAGCTCCGCCCCTGAACACAGCCACACCCCCAAGTAAAAATATTCTGAACTCTAATCCTTGCATCATGTGTCACTAACAATGTTTAGAATTTTACACTCTAATCATTGTGTCATGTCACTAAGGATGATTAGAGTGTAAGATCTACTGTTTAGGATCTTAGATGATTAGAGTGTCAGTTAGTGACATGATGCAGGGATTCAAATTCAGAATATTTTTTTAATGATAAGGATTGGTTTCCACTAGGAGCCACGGCCATATCCGAGTCGGCTCAGCTCCCATTGTGCTGCAAATACGCAGCCTGAATCACTAAGCCGTGCCATGGCAATAGGGTTTCAGAGGAGAACATAGAAGTGAAGGATGAGGAAGACAAAGAAGTGAAGGATGATTAGGAGGACAGATCAGTGAAAGATGAGGAGGACAGAGCAGTGAAGCTGGCGGATGAGGAGGACAGAAGTGAAGGATAAGGAGGACAGAGCAGTGAAAGATGAAGAGGACAGAGCAGTGAAGCTGGCGGATGAAGAGGAGAGAGCAATGAAGCAGGAAGATGAGGAGGAGAGAGCAGTGAAGCTGGTGGATGAAGAGAACAGAGCAATGAAGCAGAAAGACAAGGAGGCCAGAGCAATGAAGCAGGAACATGAGGAGGGCAGAATAGTGAAGGAGGATGAGGAAGACAGAGTAGTGTAGCAGGAGGACAGAGCAGTGAAGGATGATGATGAGGAAAGAGAGGTGAATCAGGAATATGAAGGAAATGAGGAGGAAAGAGCAGTGAATGATTAGGATGATGGGAATGAAGGACAGAGCAATGTAGTAGGACAATGAGCAGGATTCACCTTGAAGTTGTGGCTGTGAGGGTTGTACTCCGACATCCAGAGGGAAAGCAATAGTTTAGCCAGCTGTTTGGTGACCTCTCTGTTAAGAATGCGACTGGGCTAGGGGCTGCCCCCTCCTTGCACTGATTGAGGATCTCTGCTGCGGACAGGTCTGGTCACTCCAGCAGCACGTGCAGGGCCAGCGTGAATCAAGCTGTCTGCCGGAGTTAATGTTTCTCTTATGGCTGGGGCTGCCAGGAGTGCTTCCCTGCAAACATGGAGGTAACGGAGCGGAGGACAAGTCCAGTTGCCATCACTGCAGGGGGCAAGCCTGTCGGCAGGGGGGCGCTTTGTTCTGGGCTGGTGTCTAGGCGGCCTTCTGCTTGCTGCAATAGAATAGCAGCTGGAAGCTGCTAATGAATCTCCCGCACCACCAGAACAGCTAACTACTTCCTGGTCTTCTTTTCCTCCTTCCGCCCCCGGCATCTCTAAACAGCGCACACCCGAGGGGGGTTGCAGCAGAAGCTGAGTGGAGCTGCGGCTTCTAGTTATTACAGGGAAGGGAGAAAAGCGGGAGAGAGGAGGAGAGAGTTGTTGGAAGAGGGGAGTGAGCCGCCTGGCCTGTCCCGCATAATGCGCCTGTAGGCACGTGCCTAGTGTGCCTTATGGTAAATACGGCCCTGCCCACATGTAAAATGGCCTGGTCCGAGGAACTCCAGTGAAAATAATGTAGTAAAAAAAAGTGCTTCATTTTTTACCATAATTATGTATAAATGATTTAGTCAGTGTTTGCTCATTGTAAAATGTTTCCTCTCCTGATTTACATTCTGACATTTATTACTTGGTGACATTTTTACTGTGGGCAGGTTATGTAGCTGCTCCTAGCTGTTTTGGCTGTTAGAGAAAGCTATAAACAGCTATTTCCTGTCTGTGAACATAGTTACATTGTGGCAGTTTGCCCAGAGTACCGCGGTCCCAGAGCTTCTTGTGGGAGGGGTTTCAGCACAAAATCAGTCATACAGCACCCCTTGATGGTCTGTTTGTGAAAAGCATTATATTTCTCATGCAAAAGGGGGTATCGGCTACTGATTGGGATAAAGTTCAATTCTAGGTTGGAGTTTCTCTTTAAAGGGGGGGGGGGGGGGTAAGGCAGTCAGTCCCCAAAGGGTTAAAGAAAATCTGAGCTGAAAAAAAAAAGATTTGATACCTACCCTGGGCTTCCTCCAGTCCCATAAGCGCCGCTAAGTCCCTCAAAGTCCTCCTGAGTGCCTCCGTTCTCCTGTTAGCAGTCCTAGTGCGCGGAGGGGTCACGCCCGCACACAAGAGCCCGATTGGTACAACTAAGCAAGATTACCGCACCCGCTAACAGGAGAATGGAGGCACTCGGAAGAACGGCAAGGGACTCAGCAGTGCTTATGGGGCTGGAGGAAGCCCCGGGTAAGTATCAAATCTTTTACTTTTGTCATCTCAGGTACACTTTAAGCTTAGCTCCAGACAGCCAGCTATTTGTACAGCCAAAATATTGAACAATTGAAATGCCTTGCTAGTCAAAAGAATGTATCATTTATGCCTCAGGCAGTCCTCTATTTAACCTCTGTACCCTCGCTGAGCTCTTCAGCCTGCTGAATGGACAATCCAAGTCAGGCTCAGGATAAAGTCAGACTGATCTGGTGCACCACACAATTGACAAAGAAATTCATACTGTCTTGGTAAAATGTTCTTCCCCCTTGGAGAGAAATCAGTTAAAAATAGCGCCAGAGCCTACAGTGTAAAAATGGCGCAGCATTAATTTGCATTATAAAACGATATTTATCGCTTTATGAGTTAAAAAATGGCACCGCACGAAAAATGATATTTATCGTTTGACTTCCATAAAACTATAAATATCGTTTTGAACTGTAAGTCATAAAACGATAAATATCATTTTGAAATGTGTTGAATATAGGTGTGTGTGTGTGTGTGTGTGTGTGTGTGTGTGTGTGTGTGTGTGTGTGTGTGTGTGTGTGTGTGTGTGTGTGTGTGTGTGTGTGTGTGTGTGTGTGTGTGTGTGTGTGTGTGTGTGTGTGTGTGTGTGTGTGTGTGTGTGTGTGTGTGTGTGTGTGTGTGTGTATGTTGGCTGCATGGTGTAATGGTTAAGGGCTCTGCCTCTGACACAGGAGACCAGGGTTCGAATCTCGGCTCTGCCTGTTCAGTAAGCCAGCACTAATTCAGTAGGAGACCTTTGGCAAGTCTCCCTTAGGGCCGGTTCACACGAACGTCTGCGCTGCGTCCGCGTCTATAAGCGTTCAACCGCTGAACGCCGAACGACACAAATCGTCATGTCGTTTGAACAAAACTATTTGCCTGCGGTTGTCAGCGTTCCAGTGAGCGTACGCGTTCAACAGCGTTTGGTAGCGTTTGATAGTTAGACGCCTGTTAAAGAGGAAGTAGTCATAAAAAGGGGCAGAACAACTGTACCTGGAAGTGGAAATTCGTCATAGGTTTGTACTTCCTGTACTCCTGAGTGATATCGACATTTTGTCTTTGAGCTCTGGTAGTTGTCCCCAGGAATTGCGTTTTTGACTTTCAATATGGATCAGTGTGAGGCTAGTCTGCTGCAGCTGAAGCTTCTTTCTTTGAGGATGCTTCTGATGAAGCGGTCTTCGCCTCAGAGGGTTGTGCGTCATCGTACATGGGTACATCCCATAACAGCTCAGAGGTCTACTAAGGGTGTCTTTATGGCCCTTTATAAAGACTTAAAGAGGAGCTGTTAGGTATAGGGTCTCAGAGAAAATAAACACATATATCAGTAGCTAAAGATTGGCTGTACTTACATTACATATGCATTTCACTGTCCACGTTTGGATTTCACAGATTTTGTATATAGTATATGCAGAGATAGATGCTCCTGACAGCTCATGGCAGGCTCCATGTTTGTGAAGCCAAATGTGTCGTCATGTCATGCCTGCTTCTGATCACAGATAAGCTCGTTCTTGAACAACACGGTGTGCAGTGAATATTAATGAGCCATGTGGCTAGGAACAATAGCTGACTCCTGCAGTGTAGTCTGCCCGAGATAAGCTTCGCGCTGGACTGATTAGAAGCTCCTGTACTGTCTCATTAGCAGCCGAGGGGAGGGCCCCAGAATGCTTTGCAGTTTAGCTGCGGCTTGCGTCTTTATGGGTCTATAACAGACTTTAAGATAAGCACACATCAAAGGTAACTGAAATGTTTATCTTCACTAATGGCTTTTGAGCTTCCTTCTAAACTGTTTAACACAGGAGAATAGAGGTTTAAATTAGCTTCTGCAGCCTGACAGTTACTCTTTAAGAAGACACCCCGAGAAGTTTCACCGTTATGTTCGGATGTCTGTGTCGTCATTCGATGAACTCCTGATGTTGGTGTCGCCACTTATTCGGAGACAGCGCACCAACATGCGGATGCCGGTCAGTCCAGCCGAAAGACTGTTGCTGACCTTACGGTGAGTCAGGTTTTTTTTTGTTTATGGTGTTTGTTTTTTTATACTTTTGTGTCCAACTCGTATTTTTTGTGTATTTTAATACTATTTTCCTCCTCCTCCTCAGGTTTCTTGCTTCTGGAGAGTCTTTTGCCTCATTGCATTATCAGTTTAGGTTGGGAAGATCAACTATACATGGGATAGTGCATGACACTTGCCGTCGGATTTGGGAGGTACTCCAACCACTTTATATGCCAGAACCAACTGAGGATACCTGGAAAGAGGCAGCCCGAGGCTTCAAAGCCAAAGCAAATTTTCCAAATTGTGTCGGTGCCGTCGACGGAAAGCACATACGTATCCAGCTACCGACAGGATCCGGTTCTAAATATTTTAACTACAAGAAGTATTTCTCAATTGTGCTTATGGCTGTGGTTGATGCACAGTACAAGTTCATTGCAGTGGATGTGGGGTCCTATGGGAGTACTGCAGACTCTCACATATTCCGTTCCTGCAGTATTGGTCAGAAATTGTATGCAGGGGAATTAAATCTCCCCACCCCCTGTCCCATTGCTGATGGTGGACAGCTTTTCCCACATGTACTTGTAGGAGATGAGGCCTTTGCTCTGCATACAAACCTCATGAAGCCTTTCCCAAAGAGAGATTTGGATATTAGAAAACGTGTCTTCAATTATGGCCTCACTAGAGCACGAAGGTATGTTGAATGTGCCTTTGGGATTTTATCAAACAAATGGAGGGTGTTCCACTCTACACTAATCATGACACCTGATAATGTGGATAATGTAGTGAAGGCCGCATGCGTTCTCCATAATTATGTACGCATGAAAGAAGGCATTAACTCAGATGAGGTCCCAGATCATCCTTTCACAGACACTCAGAGTGTTTCTTGTAGAGGCAGCAATGAAGCCGGAGATGTACGTGGCAGATTTGCTAACTACTTTGTGTCTCGCGAAGGTTCCATACCATTTCAGTACAGCAAGATTTAAAAAAAAAAAAATAGACATGGACTGTTTCACACCAGTGCTGATCACTGAGCCTAGTTTGTGTCTGTACCACAAGTCTTCAACAGAACTGTTTCCAACTAAGGAGGTACAGAGACAACACTTTACCTGCCAGGGACTGTTTCACACCAGTGCTGATCACCACCACCCCACCCCCACTGTGCCTAGTTTTTGTCTGTACCACAAGTCTTCAACAAAATTGTTTCCAACCAAGGAGGTACAGAGACAACACTTTACCTGGCAGGGACTGTTTCACACCAGTGCTGATCACCACCACCCCACCCCCACTGTGCCTAGTTTGTGTCTGTACCACAAGTCTTCAACAGAACTGTTTCCAACCAAGGAGGTACAGAGACAACACTTTACCTGGCAGGGACTGTTTCACACCAGTGGTGATATCCGGCAAACATGATTTTAATATGTTACAAACCAAGAATGTAGACGTATAGATTATGTCCAAAACATGTTTTTTTTTATTACAATGTATTATCACATTGATATCTGCAGTAAAGTTTTTTCTATAAACAACAGGTAAAAACTGTTAGATAAAATAGTTGTAAAGTTGTGAACAACATACTATATTTACTACTTGAACATACTCTTTTATATATATATAATTGTGTTTTCCACAATAAAAATTTAGATAACATCTGTGGCTGCCTTGTATTTTTTTTTTATTAGCAGTATTGGTCATTGATTGTATGCAGGGGAATTAAATCTCCCCATCCCCTGTCCCATTAGTGATGGTGGACAGCCTTTCCCACATGTACTTGTAGGAGATGAGGCCTTTGCGCTGTATACAAACCTCATGAAGCCTTTCTCAAAGAGAGATTTGGATATTACAGAGTGTGGGTTTAATTATCGCCTCACTAGAACACGAAGGTATGTTCAATGTGCCTTTGGGATTTTATCAAACAAATCTCAGAGAGCTGCATGGGGATAGAGTGGCGTTGACCGGGGGGGCGGGGGGTGGTTGGACAGACACAGAGATCAGGATTGTTGTGTGTGTGCAGGCGGGGGGGGGGTTGCAGTTCCAAACACTCCACTAGTATATACTACCTGTATACAGGGGGGGGCACTATATATACTGCAATTATATGGACGTATATACTAACTATATATATGATATATAGTATAAAAATGTGTATGATGGGACATTTTTATACCCGCATAGGTTGGAAGTATCGTAGTGGTGAAAAATTAGCATGTGCTTGCCCGGGGCTTCCCCAATCCACTGGCAGATGATCTGTCCATCGCCGCAGAGTGCCCTTCATGAAAAAATGTGCAGTGGCAGCGGTGGATAGATCTACTGCCAGTAGAATGAGGAAGCCCGAGGGCAAGTACATGTTATATTTTTCACACACTAAGAAATTATGTAATTTTAATAACGGTAACAATGGGACAGATAAGGGTACTGTCAAATACAGGTTGCAATAGTATGTGCACTGCTTAGACTATGTGACCAGGTCAGGCCCATTTCTTCAGCCGTGCGTGGCGTGCCACCGCCCGGGGCGCTGTTGGGTGGAGGGCGCTATAATGGAGGGGGGAGCCGGAGCCGCGGGGAGGGCAGCCCGACCTCTCCCTCCCTCTCCTCTCCCGGGTGCCCTCCGTGCTGCCCCCTCAGATGCAGAGCGAGCAGCCGGGAAGCGCTGTTTACAACATACCTCCCTGGCTCCAAGCGCTGCTCTCTCGCCGCTGGTCTGTCTCCTCTCTCTGCATAGATGCTGATACACACGCTGCTAAACAGGAAGCCGCGTGTGTATCCGCATCTATGCAGAGAGAGGAGACAGACCAGCGGCGAGAGAGCAGCGCTTGGAGCCAGGGAGGTATGTTGTAAACAGCGCTTCCCGGCTGCTCGCTCTGCATCTGAGGGGGGAGCATGGAGGGCACCCGGGAGAAGAGAGGGAGGGAGAGGTCGGGCTGCCCTCCCCACGGCTCCGGCTCCC